>NC_090652.1:5358856-5641356 GCF_040937935.1 Hyperolius riggenbachi
CCCGATCATCATCCTCATCATACAACTCTTCTCCTGAGTCTGACCCACCCACCACCTCTGCCACCCCAACATCCCCAGACACAGTCACAGACCCCTCATCGTCCTCAACATTAACTTGGGATGCTGGCCTGAGCCCGACCTCCTCCTCCACATCAGGCCCCATCATCCCCTCAATGGCAGCCCTCATTAATCGCTCTGGCGCCGGACCGATGGACACAACGTTCTCCTCCGGGGAGGGCTGCTGCTGACCACTGGCTGCTGGGGTGGATGTTATAGCTTGCGTGGGGCGTTGGCTGTTGCTGTTGTTGGGAGTGCTGCTCACAGCGGAGGTCTCTGAGGAACTCATGGTGAGCTCATATAGTGGTTGACGGTGAGTGGAGTATTACTGATCCCAGCAATATACACACTGACTGGCAGAGTACGCAATGCTATATAGTCTGGCTGAGCCGTGTACACAGAGTGGCAGTGAACAATGCTATATAGTCTGGCTGAGCGGTGTACACAGAGTGGCAGTAAACAATGGTATATAGTCTGGCTGAGCGGTGTACACAGAGTGTCAGTAAACAATGGTATATAGTCTGGCTGAGCGGTGTACACAGAGTGTCAGTAAACAATGGTATATAGTCTGGCTGAGCGGTGTACACAGAGTGTCAGTAAACAATGGTATATAGTCTGGCTGAGCGGTGTACACCGAGTGTCAGTAAACAATGGTATATAGTCTGGCTGAGCGGTGTACACAGAGTGTCAGTAAACAATGGTATATAGTCTGGCTGAGCGGTGTACACAGAGTGTCAGTAAACAATGGTATATAGTCTGGCTGAGCGGTGTACACAGAGTGTCAGTAAACAATGGTATATAGTCTGGCTGAGCGGTGTACACAGAGTGTCAGTAAACAATGGTATATAGTCTGGCTGAGCGGTGTACACAGAGTGTCAGTAAACAATGGTATATAGTCTGGCTGAGCGGTGTACACCGAGTGTCAGTAAACAATGGTATATAGTCTGGCTGAGCGGTGTACACAGAGTGTCAGTAAACAATGGTATATAGTCTGGCTGAGCGGTGTACACAGAGTGTCAGTAAACAATGGTATATAGTCTGGCTGAGCGGTGTACACAGAGTGTCAGTAAACAATGGTATATAGTCTGGCTGAGCGGTGTACACAGAGTGGCAGTACACACAATGCTATATAGTCTGGCTGAGCGGTGTACACAGAGTGGCAGTACACACAATGCTATAGAGTCTGGCTGAGCGGTGTACACAGAGTGGCAGTACACACAATGCTATGTAGTCTGGCTGAGCGGTGTACACAGAGTGGCAGTAAACACAATGCTATATATAGCGTGGCTGAGCGAGGTGCACAGTGGCAGTACACACAATGCTATATAGTCAGGCTGAGCCGTGTACACAGAGTGGCAGTACACACAATGCTATATAGTGTGGCTGAGCGAGCGGTGTACTACTATTCCCAGCAGACACAGAACAGTAAACACAATGCTATATAGTGTGGGTGAGCGAGCGGTGTACCACTATTCCCAGCAGACACAGAACAGTAAACAGAATGCTATATAGTGTGGCTGAACGAGCGGTGTACCACTATTCCCAGCAGACACAGAACAGTAAACAGAATGCTATATAGTGTGGCTGAGCGAGCGGTGTACCACTATTCCCAGCAGACACAGAACAGTGAACAGAATGCTATATAGTGTGGCTGAGCGAGCGGTGTACTACTATTCCCAGCAGACACAGAACAGTAAACAGAATGCTATATAGTGTGGCTGAGCGAGGTACACAGAGTGGCAGTAAACAGAATGCTATATAGTGTGGCTGAGCGAGCGGTGTACTACTGTTCCCAGCAGCGACACACAATGACTGGGGGGGACCCTGGCTAGCGTGGCTGGAGAGCGAACTACCCTGCCTGCCTACCCAAAGCTAAACCCACAGAGAAATGGCGGAGATATGACGTGGTTCGGGTATTTATTTACCCGAACCACGTGACCGTTCGGCCAATCAGAGCGCGTTCGGGCCCGAACCACGTGACCCGTTCGGCCAATCACAGCGCTAGCCGAACGTTCGGGGAACGTTCGGCCATGCGCTCTTAGTTCGGCCATGTGGCCGAACGGTTTGGCCGAGCACCGTCAGGTGTTCGGCCGAACTCGAACATCACCCGAACAGGGTGATGTTCTGCAGAACCCGAACAGTGGCGAACACTGTTCGCCCATCACTACTGGTGATACATGGTGCCAGACACTGCCCCCAGCTGTTTCTGAGGACGAGCTCCCTCTGCTGCTATCATGGAGTCATCTCCTCCTACTTCTCTCTGGCTCCCCCTCTGAACTGTCCCCCTGGTCATCTCCTCTATTGGGTACATACGTGACATCCGTATAATCGTCATCATAATCCTCCTGCCCAGCTTCGCTTTCCTCAGACACCTCCTCAACTGCACCAACTTCAGGTGGATAATCATGCCCCTCCTCACACATTACGTCCATACTATCGCCACCTAACTCAGACGTATGAGGTGGTGTACCTGCGCCTTCTTCTTGTTGTTGCAGTAGTGGCTGTGAATCAGTGATTTCACCACCACCACCACCAAATAACTCCTGCGAAGTGTCAAATGCAGCGGATGTGGCGCTTGTTGTAGCGCTGGTGGCTGCGGGAGATGAGGTTTTCTGTGTTAAATACTCAAGCACGTCCTCACAATTTTGGGAAGTGATGGCACGTGCCTTCTTCTGAGCACTGTACTTTGGTCCAGGTCCGCACGAAATCACAGCAACACCACCTCGCACAGACCTGCCAGTGCCAGGTGGCCTTCCTCTGGGTCTGCCTCTACCTCTTCCTGTACCTGGTTTGTCCATTTTGTCCATCTCGGGGGGAAGCTAGGTATATGCAGTGAAGTGAATTCACAGAACACAAAAGGTAGCTATATGCAGTGAGGTGAGTTCACTCAACCCAAAGGTAGTTATATATGCAGTGAGGTGAATTCACTGAACACAAAAGGTAGCTATATGCAGTGAGGCGAGTTCACTGAACACAGAAGATAGCTATGTGCAGTGAGGTGAGTTCACTCAACCCAAAGGTAGTTATATATGCAGTGAGGTGAGTTCACTGAACACAGAAGGTAGCTATGTGCAGTGAGGTGAGTTCACTCAACCCAAAGGTAGTTATATATGCAGTGAGGTGAGTTCACTGAACACAGAAGGTAGCTATGTGCAGTGAGGTGAGTTCATTCAACCCAAAGGTAGTTATATATGCAGTGTGGTGAGTTCACTGAACACAAAAGGTAGCTATATGCAGTCAGCTGAGTTCACTGAACACAAAAGGTAGCTATATGCAGTCAGCTGAGTTCACTCAACCCAAAGGTAGTTATATATGCAGTGAGGTGAATTCACTGAACACACAAGGTAGCTATATGCAGTGAGGTGAGTTCACTGAACACAGAAGGTACCTATGTGCAGTGAGGTGAGTTCACTCAACCCAAAGGTAGTTATATATGCAGTGAGGTGAGTTCACTGAACACAGAAGGTAGCTATGTGCAGTGAAGTGAGTTCACTCAACCCAAAGGTAGTTATATAGGCAGTGTGGTGAGTTCACTGAACACAAAAGGTAGCTATATGCAGTCAGCTGAGTTCACTCAAACCAAAGGTAGTTATATATGCAGTGAGGTGAGTTCACTGAACACAGAAGGTAGCTATGTGCAGTGAGGTGAGTTCACTCAACCCAAAGGTAGTTATATATGCAGTGTGGTGAGTTCACTGAACACAAAAGGTAGCTATATGCAGTCAGCTGAGTTCACTGAACACAAAAGGTAGCTATATGCAGTCAGCTGAGTTCACTCAACCCAAAGGTAGTTATATATGCAGTGAGGTGAATTCACTGAACACAGAAGGTAGCTATGTGCAGTGAGGTGAGTTCACTCAACCCAAAGGTAGTTATATATGCAGTGAGGTGAGTTCACTGAACACAGACGGTAGCTATGTGCAGTGAGGTGAGTTCACTCAACCCAAAGGTAGTTATATATGCAGTGAGGTGAGTTCACTCAACCCAAAGGTAGTTATATATGCAGTGAGGTGAGTTCACTCAACCCAAAGGTAGTTATATATGCAGTGAGGTGAGTTCACTGAACACAGAAGGTAGCTATGTGCAGTGAGGTGAGTTCACTCAACCCAAAGGTAGTTATATATGCAGTGTGGTGAGTTCACTGAACACAGAAGGTAGCTATGTGCAGTGAGGTGAGTTCACTCAACCCAAAGGTAGTTATATATGCAGTGAGGTGATTTCACTGAACACAAAAGGTAGCTATATGCAGTGAGGTGAATTCACTGAACACAAAAGGTAGCTATATGCAGTGAGGTGAGTTCACTCAACCCAAAGGTAGTTATATATGCAGTGTGGTGAGTTCACTGAACACAAAAGGTAGCTATATGCAGTGAGGTGATTTCACTGAACACAAAAGGTAGCTATATGCAGTGAGGTGAATTCACTGAACACAAAAGGTAGCTATATGCAGTCAGCTGAGTTCACTCAACCCAAAGGTAGTTATATATGCAGTGAGGTGAATTCACTGAACACAAAAGGTAGCTATATGCAGTCAGCTGAGTTCACTGAACACAAAAGGTAGCTATATGCAGTGAGGTGAATTTACTGAACACAAAAGGTAGCTATATGCAGTCAGCTGAGTTCACTGAACACAAAAGGTAGCTAAATGCAGTCAGCTGAGTTCACTTAACCCAAAGGTAGTTATATATGCAGTGAGGTGAATTCACTGAACACAAAAGGTAGCTGTATGCAGTGAGGTGAATTCACTGAACACAAAAGGTAGCTATATGCAGTCAGCTGAGTTCACTCAACCCAAAGGTAGTTATATATGCAGTGAGGTGAGTTCACTCAACTTAAAAGGTAGTTATATGCAGTGACGCAAGTTCACTCAACACAAAAGGTAGTTATGTGCAGCGAGGTGGGTTCACTCAACACAAACGTAGGTGTATGCAGTGATGAGGTGGGTTAACTAAACACAACAGGTACTAGTAGTAGGTAAATGCAGTACTGGGTAGGTAGTACAATGTGCAGCTCCCTGTCACACACACAGGTAGTCACTGAATGTGCTGCTGCTGCTGGTGGGCTGCTGGCAGTGGGACACACACAGTATGAATTAGCAATGCTGTCTAAGCAACACAAGTGTATCACACACACAGGTAGTAGTCACTGAATGTGCTGCTGCTGCTGGCAATGGGACACACACAGTATGAATTAGCAATGCTGTCTAAGCAACACACGTGTCTCACACACACAGGTAGTAGTCACTGAATGTGCTGCTGCTGCTGGTGGGCTGCTGGCAGTGGGACACACACAGTATGAATTAGCAATGCTGTCTAAGCAACACAAGTGTATCACACACACAGGTAGTAGTCACTGAATGTGCTGCTGCTGCTGGCAATGGGACACACACAGTATGAATTAGCAATGCTGTCTAAACAACACACGTGTATCACACACACAGGTAGTAGTCATTGAATGTGCTGCTGCTGCTGCTGGCAGTGGGACACACAGTATGAATTAGCAATGCTGTCTAAACAACACAAGTGTCTCACACACACAGGTAGTAGTCACTGAATGTGCTGCTGCTGCTGGCAGTGGGACACACAGTATGAATTAGCAATGCTGTCTAAGCAGCACAAGTGTATCACACACACAGGTAGTAGTCACTGAATGTGCTGCTGCTGCTGCTGGCAGTGGGACACACAGTATGAATTAGCAATGCTGTCTAAGCAACACAAGTGTCTCACACACACAGGTAGTAGTCACTGAATGTGCTGCTGCTGCTGGCAGTGGGACACACAGTATGAATTAGCAATGCTGTCTAAGCAACACAAGTGTCTCACACACACAGGCAGTAGTCACTGAATGTGCTGCTGCTGCTGGCAGTGGGACACACAGTATGAATTAGCAATGCTGTCTAAGCAACACAAGTGTCTCACACACACAGATAGTAGTCACTGAATGTGCTGCTGCTGCTGGCAGTGGGACACACAGTATGAATTAGCAATGCTGTCTAAACACCACAAGTGTCTCACACACACAGGTAGTAGTCACTGAATGTGCTGCTGCTGCTGACAGTGGGACACACAGTATGAATTAGCAATGCTGTCTAAACACCACAAGTGTCAGTTTCAAACACAGAAAAAAAAATTGATCACAGCAGGATGAGCTCTGAAAAGAGCTTTTCTGGGGCGCTATTATAGCAATAAGATTCAGCTATGCAAGCTAAGAATGGAAAAAGCCTGACTAATCTGTCCCTAGGAGAACAAGTCTGCAGCAGCTGTCCCTATTCTGTCTCTAGCAGGCACACGAGTGAGGCTAATGGCCGCCGGAGCCTGCCTTATATAAGGGGGGTGGGGCTCCAGGGCTTAGCGTAGCCTGATTGGCTACAATGCGCCTGCTGACTGTGATGCAGAGGGTCAAAGTTGACCCTCATAGAGCATTATGGGGCGAATCGAACTTCCGGGAAAGTTCGCCTTCGCCGGCGAAGGCGAACCACCCGATGTTCGCCTGGAACCGTTCGCCGGCAAACCGTTCGGCCCACCTCTGTTCCTGGGTATAGCATGCATCATTATTTGAGAGCATCATAATTGTAACCATTCCATATTCAGGCTGTGCTGCAGTATGGCGTATATTATCAAAAGATGGCTTGCATCATAGGTTGTATTGTATTTTCGTGTTACCCAGTGGTCTCTCATGTACTATTCTTATATTGATTGCAATTACTGTGCCTTCCCACTGTCTACTGCAGTACTTGCTGAGTAAGCTGCAGGCCAGTGCTGTCCACTAGTGTTGGGCGAACAGTGTTCGCCACTGTTCGGGTTCTGCAGAACATCACCCTGTTCGGGTGATGTTCGAGTTCGGCCGAACACCTGATGGTGTTCGGCCTTTTAAGTTCGGGTTCGCCCCGAACTACTAATTGGCCGCCGAACAGGGCCGAACAGGACCCCTGTTCGGCCGAATTCTGACCCCCTATGGGGTCGCAGGCATAAGGGGGGAGCATGCCCCGATCGCGGGGGGGGGGGTCGGAAATTCCCCCCACCCCCTCCGCTAGCGCTCCCCCCCTCTGCCCGCTTCCCCATACAAAAGTTTCAGGAAGTACCGGTCCGGTGGTAGTGGGTGGCTGGCAGTGGGCGGCACTGTAAAGTGAGTGACTGAGGAGGAGGAGTCCGGAGAGTGACGCGTTGAGGGAGGCCGGGCAGCGGGCGGTTCAGCAGTAGTACCGTAACTGTAATGCTTGTAATGCTGTATGTGCCAAAAACAATTCCGGGTACAACTCCCGTTGTACTTGGCGAAATAAAGTTGTTCTGATAAGTGAATAAGAATTTTGTTTTGCTATATAGCTTTGTTAGTTGATGTAGTTTTGTTACAATTATCCATAGCACTACATTCAATACTTCTTCTGTTGGCTATATTTTTTCAGAAACGTCTCTCCTTATGTCTCGGCATCTACTCTTTTCTGGCAACGGGGCCCTTAAGAACACTGGATGATCCAGCAAAACTAGTTGGCCATGCGCTGTGTCCTGGTACCTTTCCTGCACTACGATCTTCCTGTGTTTGTGGCAGTGGTCCTACCTACCTATGTATCTTTCTTGCAACGCACACCACTCGTTGGTCTATGGAGACCGTAAGACTTCTTGCTTTTGCATCTGCATACTGGAACTTTATATGCTCATCCCAAGACATCCATTACTACTACAACGGAATGCAAGTATGCTTATCTTTTGCTTATGGACTTAAGCTGTTGCACTTAAAGGACTCTTGATTACCAGTCTGAGATGGTAATGGTGGATCTATTTTTGCATCTATATATGATTACAACAAGTGACATTATACCAATTCCACCTTATCTGATTCTTGGCAGCAGTGTAACTGGTCTGCGCCTCATCTGGCTTCATGGCAGCAGTGTAACTGGTGTGCACCAGAGAATTTGCATTACTGAGACTGTTTCTCTCTGGGATCAGATTTACTGGATGTCAGTTTGATTACTTTTCAGCATTGGATGAGTCCCTGTGTGCAAGTGGATTAAGTCACATTTGTTTACTGGCAACAATATGTACGTTTTTTTTAGCCAGTCAATCATATACTGCTACTAGAGATGTCGCGAACATCAAATTTGGGGTTTGCGAATGACAAACTCGAACTTCCAGGAAAGTTTGAGTTCACGCGACCCGTGCAAACTGCCATAGACTTCAATAGGCAGGCAAATTTAGAAACATACAGGGACTCTTTCTGGCCACAAAAGTGATGAAAAAGTTGTTTCAAGGGGTCTAACACCTGGAGGGGGGATGCCAGAGTGGTATCCATGCCAAAAATTACATAGTTTACGCAGAGTCAGGTTTTAATCCCTAAAGGGCAGAAATCACATTATGCACAGCTCTGGGTGTCAGTGGGCTGTGGAGTGTCTCACACAGAGAAATGCAATAGTACAGTGAAATAATAATGCACTGGAGTGGTTCTGTGCCTGCAGCCACTGGGGCTCCTTTTCCTCCATCTCCTGCATGTCCCATGCAGAGAAACTAGGACCAGGATGGAGGCAGAGGAGACCCAGTGGCTGCAGCTGGAGTGCCTCAGGAACCCAACACTAGAAGAGGTAAGCAGTGGCACTTCTGTTGTGGTCTGTTAAAGTGAACCCGAGGTGAAAATAATCTGAAGAGATAAACAATTATATTTATCCTCCTACTCTGAAAAATGACTTTTTTAAAGTATACCACAGTTGAAAAAGAAGTTTGCAGTAGTGTGTGGGGGGTTAAAATTACATACCGTTAGCCAGTCCTGCCCCCTCCGTCTGCCTTCGTTAGTCTCCTATAAGTCCCGATGCCCGGCGACTTGATTGATCCCCCACCCGAACATACTGCACCCTGTGCGCGCAGTATGTCCTCCCCTCTTCACTTCTGGCCAGCGCATAGCGATCGGCTCAGAAGCACGTTCATTCCTCTGCCTTCTCTGCGCTGCGTGTATGCTCCATTACACTTAGCGTCACATGATAAGCATGTGACACTAAGTGTAATGGAGTGCACACGCAGTGCAGAGGAGGCCGAGGAGGCCGAGGAATGAATGTGCTTCTGAGCCGATCGCTATGCGCTGGCCAGAAGCGAAGAGGGGAGGACATACTGTGCGCACAGGGCGCAGTATGTCCAGGTGGGGGGTCAATCAAGTCGCCGGGCACCGGGATTTATAGGAGACTAACAGCGGCAGACGGAGGGGGCAGGACTGGCTAATGGTATGTAATTTGAACCCCCCACACACTGCTGCAAACTTCTTTTTCAACTGTAGTATCCTTTAAGTATCCCATGTTTTTATTTTTCATATTTAAAAATTTACAAAGTAGGTTGAATGTTTTACTGTATCTAATCAGTGGCAGCCTATTAACCTCCCTGGCGGTGCATTTCTGTCTGGAATTATGAGTCAAAAGCGGTACATTTTTTCAAGAATTTTAGGCCTCCAATTCTTACGTCATAACTCACCAAAAAGCCTGGTAGACAGACATTCTGCATATAAATAAAAGACTAGAACACAAATTTGTTGAATGAATTAAATGTATGAATAAACTTACAAAAATGTGACACTGCACAAATAAGGCAGGCTGAGAGTAGTCAAAATCTAGGCAGAGGTCGGTGCAGGCGGCAGGCAGAGAGTAGTCAAAATCCGAGTCCTGAGAAGACGTCGGCACACCATCTCCTTGTTTATGGGTGCTTGGCGAAGTGACATAGGCAGTGTCACAAAGATAATCAAAGTTGCAAAGATCGTGAGCACGCCAATCTCAAAAGCGCATAATATTTATTGTGCCATTTTCCACAAGATAGACCAACAATTGTTTCGGGGGCCGCGCAGGGTCCCCCTTTATCAAGGCATGTGGTTACGTAACCACATGCCTTGATAAAGGGGGGCCCTGCGTGGCCCCCGAAACAATTGTTGGTCTGTCTTGTGGAAACTGGCACAATAAATAAAATCCAGGCAGAGGTCGGTGCAGGCGGCAGGCAGAGAGTAGTCAAAATCCAGGCAAACGCCAGTGCAGATGGCAGGCAGAGAGTAGTCAAATTCCAGGCAGAGGTCTGTGCAGGCGGCACACAGATTATAGTCAAAATCCAGGCATACGCCGGTTCAGGCGGCAGGAAGAGAGTAGTCAAAATGCAGGCAGATGTCAGTATATGTCCTCTTTTTGTCCTGCCCCCCGTCACTGCAGCAACCGCCGCACTGATTGGCCGCTGGGTCCCCGGAACAAGAGCGTCGATGTGGGGATCCTGGTGGCCAGAATAGGCTGCAGATAGCTGGGGGCAGAGGCTGGAATCTCGCTGCACAGCAACGACCGCACACGGGACTCCTAAACATGCAGGAAACAATGTAATCCCCTACCCCGATATGAGCTCAGGCTTACCGCTCGCAGCTAATTTTGCCTACCCAGAGTTTAGGTTGGGGTTACCGCCGGGGAGATTAAGTGTCCCAGAGTTAGAAAAAAGTCAATAGTTCATGTGTTTCACCTCTACTTGCCCTCAGAAGTTGTATTCTGCCAGAAAAACTGTAATTAGCTTTTCAGTGATGTTTATTTCTGACAAGATGCCGACAAGACAGAAAGCTGTCACGTCCATGCCTAGAAATTAACTCTTTTAGGCAGTAAATAAAACAAGTAAAACAGCCTGGTTATTAATATGTTTTGTACTGTACATACACATGTGAAATTCCTCCATGCATGTGTGATTCAGATACACACATTGACAAATGAAATATTGTGCATCTGAGTTACAAAGCTTTTTAATCACACTGCATGATTTTTGGCTAGAAGGGTGGTAAGCCATTTGTATGATGATGAAAAAATAATAATCCCAATTAAAGTATTTCACATGTAACAAATCTAAACATCACAAAATGAATGGACATTTCCAAACCAAGAGATTATATGAGGCTTACTGAGGCAGTGAGGCATACTTTGGTTTAGTAAAGCAGTTTGAAACGTTAAGTGATTCAGCAAAGCTGGACTGCATTAGTGATGCTCTCACGGGTAAGCAGCAGGGCAGGCTATCTGGATGGATATATATCGTCCAGATAGACCTAAGTGGTTAAGCTGTGCTTGAAACCGTGGTCCTGTGGTCCCATGAGCCACCTGTCATGCAAACTGTTGACTCTCAGAACCTTGTCTTCCCCACCCCTCTTCCCCACCTCTGGTGCCCAAGAAGGAGGTGGGGGTGACGACTCCCTGGGGGGTTCATGGTGGCATCTGGGAGCCCTTTAAGAAGGAGACCCCAGATGCCCACCCCCTCCCAGGAGAAATTAGTATAGGGGTAAAATGTCCTTTAATATTCTAAATTAACCAGAAATACTTACCTTTACTTTTATAAAAAAAAAGTTCCTACGCCAATATCCTTGGAAAAGGTCCCACACCAATATCCTCTAATCTTGCAATCTTCTTAAGTTGATTGAAGATCTCTGCGCACCCAACGCCACACTCGTCGCTCCCCGCAGTAAGTATAGCTGAGAGCGCGTCTGCCTATGCAGATGCTATACTGCCAGCTCCCGCTGTCCTCCCTGCCTCCCACACCTGTCACCCACACCCATGCTGGCACCCAGTGCACCTCCGGTGCCCCAGGAGGGGAAGAGCCTCTTGTCCATGGATTGGACAATTGCTCCGGGGCGGAGGGGAAGGCTTGGCTGCCCCTCCTCCCTGGAGACCCCCCACACCATGGACCATGCGGGCTGGTATAGCTCATGGTGCGAAGCCCCAGTCGGCCGGGGCTCTGCATTCTGGCTATCCCAGCCTGCATAGGGGCAAGGGTGTAATGATCCGCTCAGCTGGCTGCACAGGCAGACAGCTGTTTGACCATTCCTCTAGTCTGTGGGCTGCAGGTCTCTGGAAGAGAGACCTGTCTTTCCTTTGCAAGTTTCTGACCTGCTCTACTGCTGAGGAATTTGCATACATTTGTTATGCAAATCGCCTAGCTGCCTCCTTTGAAGGCTGGCAGTATAAAAGCCATGTTTTCCCAGAATCCTTGGCTGGTCATCCTTCATGGTTTGTTTCTGATGAACTCTCCTAGAGTATCAGCCCTGTTGGTTTGCTAAAGTTTATCTTAGAGTAATTCTTGGGACTGCACTAGGCAGCTCCTCTAGTGCAGTTAGGTTGCTTATCTGTTTTGTCTGTGTTGTCTCTCTGCTGCGATTGTCCTGCCGCCAGCGGTGGTCGACAGGAAATCATTCTGTCTGTCTGGGGGTGCTAACCAGAACAGCGGTTGCTACTGGTAGCCCCTTCTGTTCATCTGTTTGGATCGCACTAGCCCCTAGCGGTAGCGGCTGTGGATCCTTCTGACCTGTGTTCCTGCTTGTACTCGGATCGCACTCGCTCTGGCGGAAAGAGCAGTGGATCTTTCCTGTCCTGCCCCTGAACCCGGATCGCACTCGCTCTTGTGGAAAGAGCAGTTGATCTTTCCTATCCTGTCCCTGAACCCGGATCGCACTCGCTCTGGTGGAAAGAGCAGTGGATCTTTCCTATCCTGTCCCTGAACCCGTATCGCACTCGCTCTGGCGGAAAGAGCAGTGGATCTTTCCTATCCTGTCCCTGAACCCGGATCGCACTTGCTCTGGCGGAAAGAGCAGTGGATCTTTCCTGTCCTGTCCCTGAACCCGGATCGCACTCGCTCTTGCGGAAAGAGCAGTGGATCTTTCCTGTCCTGTCCCTGAACCCAGATCGCACTCGCTCTGGCGGAAGAGCAGTGGATCTTATCTCTCATATTCCTGTTTTCCGTTGTCTGTCTTGTCTGATACGAACGCTTGCTGTAGGCTCGGTGAGGTAACCGTTTAGCAAGCGTTCACGTTCTCTATTTTTGTGTTTGTCTGTCATTGGTTAGTCAGGGTGGCGTGCTTGTCTCAACAGGAAAATATTTCTTACACCACTACAAACTCAAACTGATGCCCACCACCAATAAAAGTACAAATTTACTAATTTTAGAAAAAGGCTTCAGACCCCTACCTCTAATCAAACAGGAAAAGGTTAATTTTATTTTGACCCCCCCCCCCCCCCCTCATCTTCTTGCAGTCAGGTAGGGTTGGTTAGTTCTTTACCGATCATTCACCGTAAGCTCTTTTCCAGTCAGTTTAGAGAGATTATTTCTAAAAAAAAAAATAAAAAAAACGCACACAAGTGACTGCTCCTTACCCAGTACTTTGAAAATTAGCTCAATAGTTTAACAGCCCAGATTCCAGTTAGTAATTACTACAGGTTGTCACACAGATTTCACACAGCACTGCATGTGTATAAGGACAGGCAGTGGCGTCGCTAGGGGGTTTGATCCGGGGCACCACCCCGAACCTGTTGCCATGGTGCCCCGGATCCTCCCCTTGGGCCATTTTGGCCAGTTTGAGCGGCAGAAGGAGGCGCGCTGGGCGGAGCGGCGGGGGGAGTGGGCACAAGTAATTACAAACCCACATTCCTCTGCTATCCCCGAATGAAGCCTCCAGATTCTTTCTATTTCTTCTCCCAACATCCATCCATTGTTTACAGTGCCTTCTGTGATGACGTAACTGCGTGTCATCACAGGAGGTGCTATTACCAATGGATGGTCGCCGAGGAGGAAGTAGTAAGAAGCTGGAGGCTTCATGCGGGGATCACGGAGGAAGGTGAGTTTGTAACTACCTGTGCCCACTCCCCCCGCCACTGGAGGAACCTACCTATCTAGCCTATACTGGGGAAACTGACCTATCTAGCCTATACTGGGGAAACCAACCTATCTAGCCTATACTGGGGAAACCAACCTATCTAGCCTATACTGGGGAAACCAACCTATCTAGCCTATACTGGGGAAACTAACATATCTAGCCTATACTGGGGAAACCGACCTATATAGATTATACTGGGGAAACCTACCTACCTACCTATCTAGCTTATACTGGGGAAACCTACCTACCTATGTAGCCTATACTGGGGAAACCAACCTATCTAGCCTATACTGGGGAAACCAACCTATATAGCTTATACTGGGGAAACCTACCTACCTATGTAGCCTATACTGGGGAAACCGACCTTTCTAGCCTATACTGGGGAAACCGACCTATCTAGCCTATACTGGGGAAACCTACCTATCTAACCTATACTGGGGAAACCTACCTATCTAGCCTATACTGGGAAAACCTACCTATATAGCTTATACTGGGGAAACCAACCTATCTAGCCTATACTGGGGAAACCAACCTATCTAGCCTATACTGGGGAAACCAACCTATCTAGCCTATACTGGGGAAACCTACCTATCTAACCTATACTGGGGAAACCTACCTATCTAGCCTATACTGGGGAAACCTACCTATATAGCTTATACTGGGGAAACCAACCTATCTAGCCTATACTGGGGAAACCAACCTATCTAGCCTATACTGGGGAAACCAACATATCTAGCCTATACTGGGGAAACCGACCTATATAGATTATACTGGGGAAACCTACCTACCTATGAAGCCTATACTGGGGAAACCGACCTCTCTAGCCTATACTGGGGAAACCGACCTATCTAGCCTATACTGGGGAAACCTACCTATCTAACCTATACTGGGGAAACCTACCTATCTAGCCTATACTGGGGAAACCTACCTATATAGCTTATACTGGGGAAACCAACCTATCTAGCCTATACTGGGGAAACCAACCTATCTAGCCTATACTGGGGAAACCAACCTATCTAGCCTATACTGGGGAAACCTACCTATCTAACCTATACTGGGGAAACCTACCTATCTAGCCTATACTGGGGAAACCTACCTATACAGCTTATACTGGGGAAACCTACCTACCTATTTAACCTATACTGGGGAAACCTACCTATCTAACCTATACTGGGGAAACCTACCTATCTAGCCTATACTGGGGAAACCTACCTATATAGCTTATACTGGGGAAACCTACCTATCTAGCCTATACTGGGGAATCCTACCTATATAGCTTATACTGGGGAAACCAACCTATCTAGCCTATACTGGGGAAACCAACCTATCTAGCCTATACTGGGGAAACCAACCTATCTAGCCTATACTGGGGAAACCAACCTATCTAGCCTATACTGGGGAAACCTACCTATCTAACCTATACTGGGGAAACCTACCTATCTAGCCTATACTGGGGAAACCTACCTATATAGCTTATACTGGGGAAACCTACCTATTTAACCTATACTGGGGAAACCTACCTATCTAACCTATACTGGAGGCACCTACCTATCTAACCTGTACTGGGGGCACCTTCCTATCTAACCTATACTGGGGGAACCTACCTATCTAACCTGTACTGTGGGCACCTACCTATCTAACCTATAATGGGGGCAACTACCTAGCAAACCTGTACTGGGGCACCTACCTTTCTAACCTATACTTGTGGCAATTATATGGGCTACCCTATACTGGATGCAACTATGCCTGGCTACCTATACTGGGGGTGACTTATACCTGGCTCCGGGGGGGGGGGGGGAGGGGGCAAATTTTACACCCTCGCCCTGGGTGCAATTTAGCCTACAAAAACTGCCCTGCCCTCCCCCCACACTGTGCTGTCTCCCAGTCCCCGCTGTCTCTGCACTCAGACCTCAGATCGGCAGCAACCAGACAGAGGTGCATGCTACCCACGGACACACGGTTTGTTTGAGTTTATGCAAAAGTTCAGGTTGATTCATCAAAAAATTATTTGATAATAAATGGTGTCCTGTGTTGAGTCAACAGAATCTTCAGGGAACTTTTCAGATGCTTTTGCATTTTTAGAACCAGTATGGTAAGTTATAACTTATAAGAAATCTAGAAAAAATAAGTGCCCATCTAGTTTGCCTGTTTTATTTGTTTGGCAGATCAGAGATATTCCAGATCAGTGATATTCTTGTGATCTATCAATATCACGAATGAATTGGAGGCTCCCTCTACCAAGTATTGCCACTCCTCTTGTGAGGAAACGCGGAACACCGCCGCAAGTGCTCAGAGTGAGGCGGCTGTTTCCGCGTCCAACATGGCGGCACAACGCGAAGAAACCGCCGCATGCCGCATGGGCAGAGCGGTGGAGTCCGCGTTGGATGCGGTGGATTGCGAGCATAGCAATACTACTGACATTGTGGTTGGACGCGGGGAAGCCGCCGCTGGCTTGGAGAGCGGTGCGGCGACCCCCGCGCCCGAATCAGCGGATACATTGCAAAACATGTCTGGTGTGGCTGGGACTGCTAGTCCACACAGGTTCAGAAGGACGCGCGCGCGCGCGCGCTGAGAGGCAGAGATTATATGACAGCCAGAGAAGAGTCAGCTGACCAAGCTGGTCAGCTGACATTTTCACCACCTTCCATTGGTCCAGCACTTAGGGGTGGCGCTGGAGAGCGCTATGGTATATATACTGGGTGCTGGTCATTTCTCTGGTGTCTGGCGTTGAGATCACTACGTGGTAGCACTCAGACCTTGTCTGTATCTGTGTTCTAGCATAGTTTCCAAAGGTGTTGATGATCAAGGAACTCACACCTTAGCATTAGGAATATTGATCTGTATTATTTGTTATGACCTTCTGCCTGCCTGACTATTCCTCTGAACTCTGATTCTGTACCTTGCTATTTCTGATATCCTGTTGCCAAACTCTGCTCGTTCCTGGACTCTGTATTTGCCTCCTGACTCTGTACCTTGCTATTCTGATACTCCGTTGCCAAACCCTGCCTGTTCATTGGATTCCGTATCTGTCTCCTGAAATTGTACCTTATCTGTCTGTGTGTTAACGACCTGGCTTGCCCGACCTCGAGAACTGGCCTTACTGTTAGAGGCAGTTCCCAGACCTGTTAGTGACACCCTCTCACTGGTGTCACTCACGCTCTGTCCTTCCTACTCTCAGCCTAGCTCCTCCCCCGGGAGAATCTAGACCTACGGAAGGAACATACTTCTGTGCAGTACTCCTTACTGCTTCTGTACCTTCTCCTGAGGTGCAGTACTCAAAGTATTACTGTTGCACCAAACACTCACTTGTTACTCAGGTGTCCAGAGGTTAGAAGATATATCTGATTATCGGTGATACTGCAGATCATCAATAATCGGGTATATTCTGCATTCTCGGTGATACTGCAGATCACCGGTAATCAGACCCTCTCTGTGTTACACCGATCGTTACAGAACGCCAGACCAAAATGCAAATGGACACACACACTGACCGTCTGGGCGCACTTGCCACTTCGGTGGAAAACATCAACCAAGTGCTGGGTAGTCACAAGACTATGATTGACGCCTTGTCTGGTTCTTTACAAACCCTCCAGACAGCAGTGGATGAGGTGCGATCCCCTCCTAGCTCTGACATACGTTTGCCTGTACCTGAGAAATTTTCTGGTCACAGATCTGACTTCCGAAATTTTAGAAGTAGAGTGTTATCTTACTTTGAGTTGAGACCCCGATCTTCTGGAACTGTGGCCCAAAGGGTCACATTTATTAAGACTTTGTTATCAGGCGATTCTCAGACGTGGGCGTACAGTTTGCCCACCGGAGACTTAGCCCTCACATCAGTGGATGAATGTTTTAAAGCTATGGCAGTAATTTACGACGACCCAGACCTTGCTGCGACTTCTGAGCGGAAGCTCAAGCTTTTGCGTCAAGGCAAGGGTCCGGTCGAGGATTATGCAGCCGAATTTAGGAGGTGGTCAGTTTCAGCCAGGTGGGACACCTATGCCCTCTTAGATTGTTTCTTATCAGGGTTGTCAGATGAGGTCTCTGATCTCATGTTAAGTCTGCCAGAACCAAAAACAGTCGATGAGGCCATTTCATCGGCCATTCGAGTCGACCGCAGACTGCGCTATCAGAAACAGACCCGGGGTAGTAGTCATGTAAGAATGGTGTCCTACGCTGCGCCTCCAGTAACTCCACCTCCTCCCGTCTCGCCTCCACCCGAACCAATGCAAATTGGTCGGTCGAAACTATCCCAAGTGGAGCGAAGACGTAGGATGTCTGAGCAGCTGTGTCTTTACTGCGCAGAGGGGGGTCATAGAGTACGTAATTGCCCTAACAAGTCGGGAAACACTACCGCCTAGGAGTTGTAGGGGGTAACACCCTAGGCGTGCGACTTTTACCCCTAGAAGAGAAACGGTTACTTCTTCCTTGTACTGTTACGTGGGAAGATAAACCTGAGGTTTCTGAGGCTTTTGTTGATTCAGGCTCTGCAGCTAATTTTATGGATTTCGAATTTGCAAAGAAATTGGATATTCTGCTCACCCCGGTAAAACCACCCATTCAGGTTACGGCAGTAGATAATTCCCCCCTGCAAAGTAATCATCCGCTGTCTCAGACACCAGAGGTGGAAGTCACTATAGGGGTGCTACATAAGGAGAAACTGCAGTTTTTTGTGTTACACATGACCACCTCCACAGTCATCCTTGGCATGCCATGGTTGCACCTTCACTCCCCACAGATCAATTGGGCTACTGGTCAGCTAACTAGCTGGTCAACTCATTGTTTTCAGCAGTGTTTAGGGAGGGTGACACTGGGCCAGACCAGGATTCATTTGGAGGGTGTACCAGTACAATATTCCGAGTATTCCGATGTGTTCTGTCCCAAGGCTGCTGATAAGTTACCTCCACATCGCCCGTTTGATTGCCCCATCGATCTCCGATCTGGTTGTGTGCCCCCTAGGGGTCATCTCTACAATTTGTCGGGGCCAGAGAAAGTGGCCATGCAGGAGTACATTCGTGAAAATTTAGCCAAGGGGTTCATTCGCCCTTCCTGGTCGCCCGCTGGCGCAGGGTTCTTTTTTGTTAAGAAAAAAGACGGAGGCCTGCGGCCATGTATTGATTACCGGGGCCTGAATAAAATCACAGTGAAGAATCCCTACCCTTTGCCCCTGATAGATGACTTGTTTACACAGGTTACCGACGCTAAGATCTTTTCAAAATTGGATTTACGGGGTGCATACAACCTGGTGCGGATTAGAAAGGGCGATGAATGGAAGACGGCCTGTAACACGCCCGACGGGCATTACGAGTACCTAGTGATGCCCTTCGGGCTGTGTAACGCCCCGGCCGTCTTCCAAGAACTAATTAATGAGGTATTCAGGGAGGTGTTGGGCAAATTCGTGTTAGTATACCTGGATGATATACTTATTTTCTCAAACAACCTCTCTGAGCACAGGACACACGTCAAGTTTGTATTGGACAAACTAAGGCAAAACATGCTTTACGCTAAATTGGAGAAGTGCATCTTCGAGTTAACATCTGTCACCTTTTTAGGGTACATAATTTCCACCTCGGGCCTGTCTATGGATCCTGCCAAGGTCTCTGCTGTGTTGGAATGGCCTCAACCAGTGGGGTTAAAATCTCTTCAGAGATTTTTAGGCTTTGCCAATTACTATAGAAGGTTTATAAAGGGGTACTCCACTGTCATTGCACCCCTCACCAGTCTCACTAAGAAAGGGGCAGATACTACCCACTGGTCTCCAGAAGCTCTGCATGCATTCTCCACTTTGAAAGATTTGTTTTGCTCTGCACCCATCCTAAGACACGTTGACACCTCCTATCCCTTTACTGTTGAGGTGGACGCCTCGGAGGTCGGGGTAGGGGCTGTGCTGTCCCAGCGGGCAGGGTTGCAGGGTAGATTGCACCCATGTGCCTATTTTTCTCGTAGGTTCTCTCCGGCAGAGAGAAACTACAATATAGGCAACAGGGAGCTCCTGGCCATCAAATTGGCCTTTGAAGAATGGCGTCATTGGTTGGAAGGAGCAGAACATACGATTACAGTTTACACTGATCACAAAAATTTGGAATACATCGAGGGAGCTAAGAGATTAAGCCCCTGTCAGGCTCGATGGTCATTGTTCTTCTCGAGGTTCAGATTTATAATTACGTACACTCCAGGTAGCAAAAACATTAAGGCAGATGCCCTGTCCAGATGCTTTGAGCCGGAGACAGCACAGCCCTCCGCCCCAGAGACCATTGTCCCACAGAAACTGGTACTAGCAACAACTGAGACTTGGGAAGATTGGACAGAGACTTTAGGTCCCTTTCAGCAGGACATCCCGGAGGGGAAGCCCAAAGGGGTTATGTTTATACCACTGCCATTCTGTCTTCAGATTTTACAGATGTTCCACCCACACAAAAATGCGGGACACATTACTGTGAGGAAACGCGGAAAAGCCGCCGCAAGTGCTCAGAGTGAGGCGGCTGTTTCCGCGTCCAACATGGCGGCACAACGCGAAGAAACCGCCGCATGGGCAGAGCGGTGGAGTCCGCGTTGGATGCGGCGGATTGCGCACATAGCAATACTACTGACATTGTGGTTGAACGCGGGGAAGCCGCCGCTGGCTTGGAGAGCGGTGCGGCGACCCCCGCGCCCGAATCAGCGGATACATTGCAAAACATGTCTGGTGTGGCTGGGACTGCTAGTCCACACAGGTTCAGAAGGACGCGCGCGCGCGCTGAGAGGCAGAGATTATTTGAAAGCCAGAGAAGAGTCAGCTGACCAAGCTGGTCAGCTGACATTTTCACCACCTTCCATTGGTCCAGCACTTAGGGGTGGCGCTGGAGAGCGCTATGGTATATGTACTGGGTGCTGGTCATTTCTCTGGTGTCTGGCGTTGAGATCACTACGTGATAGCACTCAGACCTTGTCTGTATCTGTGTTCTAGCATAGTTTCCAAAGGTGTTGATGATCAAGGAACTCACACCTTAGCATTAGGAATATTGATCTGTATTATTTGTTATGACCTTCTGCCTGCCTGACTATTCCTCTGAATTCTGATTCTGTACCTTGCTATTTCTGATATCCTGTTGCCAAACTCTGCTCGTTCCTGGACTCTGTATTTGCCTCCTGACTCTGTACCTTGCTATTCTGATACTCCGTTGCCAAACCCTGCCTGTTCATTGGATACCGTATCTGTCTCCTGAAATTGTACCTTATCTGTCTGTGTGTTAACGACCTGGCTTGCCCGACCTCGAGAACTGGCCTTACTGTTAGAGGCAGTTCCCAGACCTGTTAGTGACACCCTCTCACTGGTGTCACTCACGCTCTGTCCTTCCTACTCTCAGCCTAGCCCCTCCCCGGGAGAGTCTAGACCTACGGAAGGAACATACTTCTGTGCAGTACTCCTTACTGCTTCTGTACCTTCTCCTGAGGTGCAGTACTCAAAGTATTACTGTTGCACCAAACACTCACTTGTTTCTCAGGTGTCCAGAGGTTAGAAGATATATCTGATTATCGGTGATACTGCAGATCATCAATAATCGGGTATATTCTGCATTCTCGGTGATACTGCAGATCACTGGTAATCAGACCCTCTCTGTGTTACACTGATCGTTACACCTCTAAAGCAGATTTAATGGCAAGAAGCTCACAATTCCTAATAAAATAGTTTCTTTCAGCTGGGGATAATTTTTGAGAAAAGAAAGCTACTGGATTAAGAATAGACTTAGACCTGACCTTTGTGAAAAGATTGCCCCAACGGCAATCTCATAGGCATCCACTACAACTTCGTAAGATTGAGCGGGGTCCGGATGAGTGAGTTCCAGTGCTGAAGTAAACAGAGTCTTACATTTTTTAAATGCGATTTGAACTTCATCAGTCAATCATAATGGAATATTAGATTTGGTGACTTGAGTGAGGGGTGATACTATAGCTAAAAACACCTTGATGAGCCGGCAGTAAAAAATAACAAAACCCAGGAAGCATTGCACTCCCTTTCTGTCTATGGGAGTAGACTAATTTAACAAAGATATCACCTTTTGGGGACCCATGGCTATCCCTTCAGTAGTGTTGGGCGAACAGTGTTCGCCACTGTTCGGGTTCTGCAGAACATCACCCTGTTTGGGTGATGTTCGAGTTCGGCCGAACACCTGATGGTGTTCGGCCAAACCGTTCGGGTTCGCCCGAACTACTCAATGGCCGGCCGAACAGGGCCCCTGTTCGGCCGAATACGGCCCCTGTTCGGCCGAATACGGCCCCTGTTCGGCCGAATACGGCCCCCCTATGGGGTCGCAGGCATAAGGGGGGAGCATGCCCCGATCGGGGGGGGGGGGAAATTCCCCCCACCCCCTCCGCTAGCGCTCCCCCCTCTGCCCGCTTCCCCATAAAAAAAGTTTAATGCAAGTTAAATAGTACCGGTGGCTGGCCTGGCAGTGGAGTGAGGAGGAGGAGTCCGAGTAGGAGAGTGACGCGTTGAGGCCGGGCAGCGGGCGGTTCAGCGGTAGTACCCTTGTGGTACTTCCGCCCTTTCTCTGACCTCACGTCCTCTACGTGATGACGCATACGAGGGTACGCCTGACGCGTACCCTCGTATGCAGAGGACGTGAGGTCAGAGAAAGGGCGGAAGTACCACAAGGGTACTACCGCTGAACCGCCCGCTGCCTGGCCTCAACGCGTCACTCTCCTACTCGGACTCCTCCTCCTCACTCCACTGCCAGCCACCGGTACTATTAAACTTGCATTAAACTTTTTTTATGGGGAAGCGGGCAGAGGGGGGAGCGCTAGCGGAGGGGGTGGGGGAAATTTCTGACCCCCCCCGCGATCGGGGCATGCTCCCCCCTTATGCCTGCGACCCCATAGGGTCCCCAAAATGGGCATGTTCGGGGGTCCCATTGACTTCCATTGAGTTCGGGGTTCGGGCCGAACATGCCGAACATCTGGCCCATGTTCGGCCTGTTCGGCCCGAACCCGAACATCCAGGTGTTCGCCCAACACTACCCTTCAGTAGAGAGTATTAGACCTAAAAAGGTAATAGAAGTATTTTCAAAATCACATTTTTCAGGCTTTGCATATAGTCCCTGGGTTCTAAGACATTGGAGTACCTTCTTTATGTGTCCACTGTGTTCCTCCAGAGAAGAATGAAAAAGTCAGGGAATCATTGAAATATACAACTAAAAAGACATCTAAAAATCATAGAAGATATCATTGCTAAAATGTTGAAAAGTGATGGGAGCATTGCATAGCCCAAAGGGCATAACTGTATACCGTATTTTTCGGACTATAAGACGCACTTTTTCTCCCCCAAATTCAGGGTGAAAACGCTGGTGCATTTTATTGTCTGAATGTACAGCTGTGACAAGTGGGAAAGCACCTCTGTATTTCCTGTGCTGCATGCGTCCGCATACAGGATGCTTACTTCTGCCCAGCTTTGACAGAATCCTCCGACATGCAGGATAGATATTTCCGCTTAGAAAGTTACTGCAGACGCGGCTGATGAAGGCACCGCTCTTGAACTAATCACAATCCTCCCTCCCTGACACCAATCAGGGAGGAAGGATTGTGATTGGTTCAGGAGCGGTACCTTCATCCCACCCGCAGGACGAGTGCGACCAATCAGCCGCATCTGCAGTCACTTCCTAAGCGGAAATATATATCCTGCATGTCGGAGGATTTTACCGGGCAGCGGCAGTTAGCGATGATTGGCAAATGCCTTGGTAGGCAGCAGGACTTCACTTCAGCATCTTCTGAACCATCAGGTCAGCAGCAGCGGCACAGTGGGGGATCGCCGATCGCCGCAGTGGATCACCAATCAGAGTCCAGGATGATCCCAGCATTCAGGCGGCAGCATTTAAGAAGCAGAGGAGTCAAAGCTGGGCAGAAGTAAGCATCCTGTATGCGGACCCACGCAGTGCCGGAAATACAGAGGTATTTTTCCAGACAGCACTTTCCCACTCCCGGAGTCTGAGTTATGTCTTTCCCCACTCTATACACTGGCTGGTACAAGCAGTGGATGGAGACACTTCAATCATATGTGCTTTATCCCTGATACATCAGGAGCTGGCAGCAAGTGTAGTGTGCCCCTCTGGAGTCTTCCTGATTCTGATCCAGAAGCTGTTGATCTTGCACTTTTTTTTTTTTTTTTCTTCTTTTTTGCAGCCATTTATCTCTACAGCACCTTGTTTACCTGTGGAGCACTTTGCACTGGGACAGTATTTGTATACACATCTTTATTTATATTGTTACCTGCTGCTGATGTTAGAATCTGAAGCTCTACAGGACGCTCCTGCACCATGGACGCACCAGGTTTAGTTTGGTTTCTTGTCCCCTGATTTTTGCCCTCTAAACCTAGGTGCGTCTTATAGTCCAAAAAATACAGTACTCAAAATGACCAAAATGAGTTCTGAAGGTCATTTTCTACTCATCTCCTCCGTATACATACTAAATTGTAAGTGTGTAAGTCTAATTTTGTAAATATTCAGGCTGAACAAAGTAATTGAGTTCTGTAGGAAGAAACAAGGGATAATGATTTGTTACTGTAATCTTCTTTTTATCTCTGTAGTTAATGCAAGGATGAAGAGAATGGTCTTTCTTTTAAACAAAGAAGATATCTGCTGTTGTTGACAATGTGGAATGGTGTATAAAACCTTTTTTTAAGTTCTCATCGATGTAGTCGTTTAAGATTACTTGTTCTGGTTCAGTTAGTAGGTAGATGTGCCCAAAATGGATCTCTGCCCCGGGAGAAGGGAAATCATAAATTCCATGTGGGGGTAAAATGTCAGCCCCTCTTTTATCAAACACATCAAAAAAAGTTGTGATAACCTTCTTTTTCAGCTTAAAAAAATTCTGATGCAATCTTAAAAATAAAGTTATAAAACTAAAAATAAAAATATGAGTCTTTTATATATTACTTATGTTGTATTTCTCATCTGTACTACATGTACAATTAATTTTTTAATATGTTTATTTTCACTTCAGATTTACTTTAACCATTCCTGCTGCCTGGACATGATTGTCAGGTTCAGGCGGCAGCTACTGCGCGCTCCCGCGTGCGATTGGGTGCATGTCCGTGCCCTCCCGTGCCGCCCCCTTAGCCCAGAGATCAATGAATGGAAATAAAGTTCCCATTCATCGATCTAAGTCCCTGGCTGAAAAAAAATGACTGTTACTTATCAGAGGCCTTTCTGGAAAAAAAAAGTTTCCTATCCTCCTAATGCTTCTTGGAAGCGAGTTCTTGCTTCCTGGACGAAAAAAAAATCTCACTGTACACAAATAGTAAAACTACATCTACATACATTTTTTAATAAAATAAACCCACATTATTAAATTTAAAATTAACTGTTTAACTCCCACACCAACAATTACCAAATACAATTATTAATGGGGGGAAAAAATACAATAAAAAAAACATAAATAGTTACCTAAGGGTCTGAACTTTTTAAATATGCATGTAAAGAGGGTATATTACAAAAATTAAATTATAAGCTTGTTAACAGTGATGGATGCAAAAACTGAAAAAATGCACCTTTATTTCCAAATAAAATATTGGCTCCATACATTGTGATAGGGTCAAAATTTAAAAAGTGTAATAACCGAGACAAATGGGCAAATAAAATACATACAGTGGGTTGCAAAAGTATTCGGCCCCCTTGAAGTTTTCCACATTTTGTCACATTGTCTGCCACAAGCATGCATAAATTTTATTGGAATTCCATGTGAAAGACCAATACAAAGTGGTGTGCATGTGAGAAGTGGATCGAAAATCATACATCATTCCAAACATTTTTTACAAATAAATAACTGCAAAGTGGGGTGTGCGTAATTATTCGGCCCCCTGAGTCAATACTTTGTAGAACCACCTTTTGCTGCAATTACAGCTGCCAGTCTTTAGGGTATGTCTCTACCACCTTTGCACATCTAGAGACTGAAATCCTTGCCCATTCTTCGTTGCAAAACAGCTCCAGCTCAGTCAGATTAGATGGACAGCGTTTGTGAACAGCAGTTTTCAGATCTTGCCACAGATTCTCGATTGGATTTAGATCTGGACTTTGACTGGGCCATTCTAAAACATGGATATGTTTTGTTTTAATCCATTCCATTGTTGCCCTGGCTTTATGTTTAGGGTCATTGTCCTGCTGAAAGGTGAACCTCCGCCCTAGTCTCAAGTCTTTTGCAGTCTCCATGAGGTTTTCTTCCAAGTTTGCCCTGTATTTGGCTCCATTCATCTTCCCATCAACTCTGACCAGCTTCCCTGTCCCTGCTGAAGAGATGCACCCCCCGAGCATGATGCTGCCACCACCATATTTGACAGTGGGGATAGTGTGTTAGTTTTCCGCCACACATAGCGTTTTGCATTTTGGCCAAAAAGTTCCATTTTGGTCTCATCTGACCAGAGCACCGTCTTCCACATGTTTGCTGTGTCCCCCACGTGGCTCGTGGCAAACTGCAAAAGGGACTTCTTATGCTTTCTGTTAACAATGCCTTTCTTATTGCCACTCTTCCATAAAGGCCAACTTTGTACAGTGCATGACTAATAGTTGTCCTATGGACAGAGTCTCCCACCTTAGCTGTAGATCTCTGCAGCTCGTCCAGAGTCACCATGGGCCTCTTGACTGCATTTCTGATCAGCGCTCTCCTTGTTCGGCCTGTGAGTTTAGGTGGATGGCCTTGACTTGGTAGGTTTACAGTTGTGCCATACTCCTTCCATTTCTGAATGATCGCTTGAACAGTGCTCCGTGGGATGTTCAAGGCTATGGAAATCTTTTTGTAGCCTAAGCTTGCTTTAAATTTCTCAATAACTTTATCCCTGACCTTGTCTTGTGTGTTCTTTGGACTTCACGGTGTTGTTGCTCCCAATATTCTCTTAGACAACCTCTGAGGCCCTCACAGAGCAGCTGTATTTGTATTGACATTAGATTACACACAGGTGCACTCTATTTAGTCATTAGCACTCATCAGGCAATGTCTATAGGCAACTGACTGCACTCAGATCAAAGGGGGCCAAATAATTATGCACACACCACTTTGCAGTTATTTATTTGTAAGAAATGTTTGGAATCATGTATGATTTTCATTCCACTTCTCATGTGTACACCACTTTGTGTTGGTCTTTCATGTGGAATTCCAATAAAATTGATGCATGTTTGTGGCAGTAATGTGACAAAATGTGGAAAACTTCAAGGGGGCCGAATACTTTTTGCAACCCACTGTAGGTTTTAATTATGGTAGCCTATATTATTTTAAAGCTATAATGGCAGAAAACTAAGAAATCATGAATTTTTCCATTTTTTTCTTAACCTCCCTGGCGGTCTTTTTTTAATCATGTAGCTAGCGTAGCGCTAGCTACATGATAGCCGCTGTGCAGTGGCATCCCACCACCCCCTCCGATCGCCCCTGCGATCAGCGCAAACAGGAAATCCCTTTCAGAACGTCGTGATGTCATCAGGAGTCCCGATCCACCCCTCAGTGCTGCCCCCCCCCCAGGGGTCTGGGGGGGGGGGCACGTTGGATAGCGGCGAATCGGCGTGGAGCAGTGGCGATTGGGAAGTACACGCAGCTAGAAAAGTGCTAGCTGCGTGTACAAAGAAAATTATGCAAATCAGCCCAGCAGGGCCTGGGAAATCCTCCTGCGTGCATAGCCGACCTGAGGTAGGGCTTACCGCCAGGGAGGTTAATATTCCTGTGAAAATGCATTTATAAAAAATAATTGGATGCATTTAGAAAGCCTAATTGGTGGTGAAAAAAAACAAGATATAGATAATTTCATTGTGATAAGCAGTGATAAAGTTATTGGCAAATGAAAGGGAGGTGAAAGTTGCTCTGTTGCATAAGGTGAAAAATCCCAGTGAGCTCAAAATGTTTAAAGGGACCAGAGCACATATTCCTAAAAATACACAAAATTAACCTCCCCTAAGGGAGGTTCTCAGATGACGTGAGCCATTGGGGGGGGATGGAAGGCAATAATTACCTTAAGGGGGTGGCTGCATAGCCCCTATAGATTTGCAGGCCTTCATCTTTCACGTTACTGCCACAGCTGCAAACATTACCAAAGCTAACGAGAAGAAAGAACCCTAATTTTAAACCTATGATTTAGCATGGTTATCCACAGCTAATTTTAAATTCTGATATCTCTTAAAGAAACCAGGTTTATCTGACCTTTTCTTTACAATCTATATATATAAAATCGGATGTGTGTATGTATGTGTGTGTGTATGTGTGTGTGTATGTGTGTGTGTATGTGTGTGTGTATGTGCCGCGATCACGCGAAAACGGCTTGACCGATTTTAACGAAACTTGCTACACAGATCCCTTACTACCTGGGATGATAGGTTCTGGGGGTCTCGGGTCCCCCCTGCACACGTGGGCAGAGCTACAAACAGCAAATCAGATTTCACCCATTCAAGTCAATGGAAAAATGTAAAAGACTGCCATTCTCACAGTAATCAAGCCAGAGTCCCCACACTTGGCACAGTTGGTCACTTGGTGACAGAGGTTACGAATCCAGGAAAAATGGGAGGAGCATAAAACAGCCAATCAAATTTCAGCCATTCATTTTAAATGGGAAAATGTAAACTGCAGCCATTCTTAGACTGTTAATCGCAGGGTTCTCAAACTTGCCACACTTGGTCACTGGGTGAATGCGATTAAGATTCAAGAAAGTGGGTGGAGCCTACAACAGCCAATCAAAATTCACCTATTGATTTTCAAGGGGAATATTTAAACTGCTGCCATTCTTACACTGTTAATGGCAGAGGCTTCAAACTTGCTACAGTTGGTCATTGGGTGACTGGGGTCCAAATTCACTAAAGGGACGGGGCCACCTACAGCCAATCAGATTTCCTTTGGTGGATAAACTGCTTCCATTCACACATTTTCGATGCCAGGAACCTGAAAGCTCACAAACTTGGTCATTGAGTGACTGTGTGTCAAGGTTACAAAAAGTGGGTGGAGCTAAAAACAAATTTCACTGGAAAATATAAACTGCAGCCATTCGTACACTGTTAATGGCAGGGCTCTCAAACTTTGCACAGTTGGTCACTGGGTGAATGAGATTAAGATTTTGGAAGGTGGGTGGAGCCTACAAAAGCCAATAAAAATTCACCTTTTGATTTTCAAAGGGAATATTTAAGCTGCTACCATTCTTATACTGTTAATAGCAAATGCCTCAAACCTGATAAAGTCAGTCATTGGGTGATTAGGGTTCAAATTCAGAAAGGGGGCAGAGCCACAAACAGCCATATTTGTTTATTTTTCAATGGGAATATACAAAGTATTGATATCAAGGACCCCAAAGCTGATAAACTTGATAACTGAGTTACTGTATGTCAAGGTTAGAAAAAGTGGCCGGTGCCAACAACTACATTTTTAACATGGCAGGGTTCCCAAACTTTACACAATTGGCCACTGGGTGACTGGGATGAATATTCAGAAATGTGGGTGGAGCCTACAACAGCCAATCAAAATTGACCAATTGATTTTCAAGTGGAATATTTACATTGCTACCATTCTTACACTGTTAATGGCAGAGGCCTCAAACCTGATACAGTCAGTCTATTGGGTGACTGGGGTCCAAATTCACTAAAGGGGTGGAGCCACAAACAGCCAATCAGATTTGTTAGCTTGATTTCAGCCGTTCGCTTATTGGCAGGTTTCTCAAACGTGACACAGTTGGCCACTGTGTGACTGGGACTAATATTCAGGAAAGTGGGTGAAGCCTACAGCAGCCAATCAAAATTTACCTTTTGATTTTCAAGGGGAATATTTACATTGCTGCCATTCATACACTCTTAATGGCAGAGGCCTCAAATCTGCTACAGTCAGTCACTGGGAGACTGGGGTTTAAATTCTGAAGGGAGCGGGCCAAACACAGCCAATCACATTTGTTTAATTTCAATGGTAAAATGCAACTTATTTATGCCAACGACCCCAAAGCTCATAAACTTGGTCATTGAGTGACTGTATGTTAAGGTTAGAAATAGTGGGCGGAGCCAAAAACAACTAACTTTTTACATTGGAAAATATAAACTGCAGCTTTTCTTACACTGGTAATGGCTGGGTTCTCAAACTTCCCACAGTTGATCACTGGGTGACTGGAATTAATATTCAAAAAAGTAGGTGGAGCCTACAAGAGCCAATCAAAATTCACCTACTGATTTTCAAGGGGAATATTGAGACTGCAGCCATTCTTACACTGTTAATGGCAGAGGCCTCAAACCTGCTACAGTCGGTCATTGGGTGACTGGGGTTCAAATTCAGTAAAGGGGCGGAGCCAAACACAGCCAATCAGATTTCTTTGCTGCATAAACTGCTTCCATTAGCAGAATTTTGATGCCAGGAACCCAAAAACTCACAAACTTGATCACTGAGTGACTGTGTGTCAAGGTTACAAAAACTGGGTGGAGTCAAAAACAGATTTTTCTGGGAAATTGTAAACTGCAGCCTTTCTTCACTGTTAATGGCAGGGTTCTCAAACTTTGCACAGCTGGTTACTGGGTGACTGGGATTAATATTCAGAAAAGTGGGTGGAGCCTAAAAATGCCAATCAAAAATCACATTTCGCTTTTCAAGGAGAATATTAAAATTGCTACCATTCTTGCACTGTTAATGGCACAAGCCTCAAACCTGGTACAGTTGGTCATTGGGTCACTGGGGTTCAAATTCAGAAAAGGGGACAGAGCCACAAACAGTCAATCAGATTTGTTTCATTTCATGGGAAAGTACAAATTATCAATGCCAAGGACCCCAAAGCTCACAAAATTGGTCATTGAGTGACTGTGTGTCCAGGTTACAAAAAGTGGGCGGAACCAAAACCAAATTTCACTGGGAAAATATAAACTGCAGCCATTCTTACACTGTTAATGGCAGGGTTCTCAAAATTTGCCCAGATAATAATAATTGCAGTATTTGTATAGCGCCTTTCTCCTGTCAGACTCAAAGCGCTTGCGAGGCAGCCATTAGAGCGCACTCAGTAGGCAGTAGCAGTGTTAAGGAGACTTGCCCAAGAAACTCCTTACTGAAATAGGTGCTGGCTTACTGAACAGGCAGAGCCGAGATTTGAACCCAGGTGGTCACTGGGTGACTGAGATTAATATTCAGGGAAGTGGGTGGAGCCTATAATAGCCAATCAAAATTCACCTGTTGATTTTCAAGGGGAATATTTAAATTGCTGCCATTTTTACACTGCTAATAGCAGATGCTTCAAACCTGCTACAGTTGATCATTGGGTGACTGGGGTTCAAATGCTGGAGAGGGGGTGAAGCCACAAACAGCCAATCTGATTTGTTTAATTTCTATGGGAATATACAAATTATTGATGCCAAGGACCCCAAAGCTCACAAACTTGGTCACTGAGTGTTTGTGCGTTAGGGTTAGAAAGTGGGCGGAGCCAACACCAGTCAAATACATACACAGGCAACGCTGGGTCATCAGTGGGTGGAGACAAATACAAATTTCCCTGGGAAAATGTAAACTGCAGTCAGGCCCGCCATCAGGGGGGGACATCCGTGACTCCCGTCACGGGCCCCGGGCCTGTAGGGGGGCCCCATCCCCGCCGCAGACCTGGCGGGTGCCGCCCGGCCGGCGCTCAACCCCCCCCCCGGCCGCTGCTCCCTCCCTCAATCCCTCTAGCCGCCACCGCTGCCTCCGCCGCGTCAGACCCCGATAAGGCGGCGACAATAATGCGGGCGCTAGGACCCAGCGCCCGCACTGATAAGCGGAAGTGACGTCACTTCCGCATATAGAGCGGGTGCGTCCAGCGCCCGCTCTTACTGGTCGGGTCGCCGCTGATCTTGAGGTCTGACGCTGGCAAGGTAGGGAAAGCAGCGGCGGCGGCTGAGGGGGCGCTCCCTGTCACTCGCTCACTAGCTAAAGGGGCTCCCTGTCACTCACTCACTACTTAAAGGGCCTCCCTGGCACTTACTCACTGCCTAAAGGGGCTCCCTGTCACTCACTCACTCCCTAAAGGGGCTCCCTGTCACTCACTCACTTCCTAAAGGGGCTCCCTGGCACTCACTCACTACTTAAAGGGCCTCCCTGTCACTCACTCACTCCCTAAAGGGGCTCCCTGTCACTCGCTCAGTAGCTAAAGGGGCTCCCTGTCACTCACTCACTACTTAAAGGGCCTCCCTGTCACTCACTCACTCCCTAAAGGGCCTCCCTGTCACTCACTCACTCCCTAAAGGGCCTCCCTGTCACTCACTCACTCACTCACTCACTCACTCACTCACTCACTCCCTAAAGGGGCTCCCTGTCACTCACTCACTAGCTAAAGGGGCTCCCTGTCACTCACTCACTCACTCCCTAAAGGGGCTCCCTGTCACTCACTCACTCCCTAAAGGGGCTCCCTGTCACTCACTCACTCCCTAAAGGGGCTCCCTGTCACTCACTCACTCCCTAAAGGGGCTCCCTGGCACGCACTCACTCCCTAAAGGGGCTCCCTGGCACTCACTCACTGCCTAAAGGGGCTCCCTGTCACTCACTCACTTCCTAAAGGGGCTCCCTGGCACTCACTCACTCCCTAAAGGGGCTCCCTGTCACTCGCTCACTAGCTAAAGGGGCTCCCTGTCACTCACTCACTACTTAAAGGGCCTCCCTGTCACTCACTCACTCCCTAAAGGGCCTCCCTGTCACTCACTCACTCACTCACTCCCTAAAGGGGCTCCCTGTCACTCACTCACTAGCTAAAGGGGCTCCCTGTCACTCACTCACTAGCTAAAGGGGCTCCCTGGCACTCACTCACTGCCTAAAGGGGCTCCCTGTCACTCACTGCCTAAAGGGGCTCCCTGTCACTCACACACTACCTAAAGGGGCTCCCTGTCACTCACTCACTACCTAAAGGGCCTCACTGTCACTCACTCACTCCCTAAAGGGGCTCCCTGTCACTCACTCACTCCCTAAAGGGGCTCCCTGTCACTCACTCACTCCCTAAAGGGGCTCCCTGGCACTCACTCACTACCTAAAGGGGCTCCCTGTCACTCACTCCCTAAAGGGGCTCCCTGTCACTCACTCACTACCTAAAGGGGCTCCCTGTCACTCACTCACTACCTAAAAGGGCTCCCTGTCACTCACTGCCTAAAGGGCTCCATGTCACTCACTACCTAACCTGGGGGTCCCTGTCAGAATCCAGGTGAGAGGTGTCTACCATAATAAGGGGGCATTCTGCCTATTTATGTGAAATGCTGTCTATTTATGTGCCTCATGACTGCTGAATTTGTCTTGTTGGGGGCCTAATGATTAAATTTTTACTTGTTGGGGGCCTCATGATTTGTTGGGAGCCTCAAGATTGCTGAATTAGTCTTGTTGGGGGCCTCATGATTTGTTGGGGGCCTCATGATTTGTTGGGGGCCTCATGATTGCTGAATTTGTCTTGTTGGGGGCCTCATGATTGCTGAATTTGTCTTGTTGGGGGCCTCATGATTGCTGAATTTGTCTTGTTGGGGGCCTCATGGTTTGTTGGGGGCCTCATGATTGCTGAATTTGTCTTGTTGGGGGTCTCACGATTGCTGAATTTGTCTTGTTGGGGGCCTCATGATTGCTGAATTTGTCTTGTTGGGGGCCTCATGATTGCTGAATTTGTCTTGTTGGGGGCCTCATGGTTTGTTGGGGGCCTCATGATTGCTGAATTTGTCTTGTTGGGGGTCACATGATTGCTAACTGCGAGACTATGGGAAAAGCTGAATCATTACCATATGAGACAATAGCATTAAACCTACTTTTTTAAACAGAAAATAAAACTGGGAGGTTCTAAAAAAATGATGGAGCACTTCCTCCTTCCGGCTTGAAGGAGGAAGTGCTCGATATCGAGGCTTGCAACGCGTCCATTCGGACACTTGCACCTCGTTGAAACGCTGGGCGGAGAGCGGCGTTCTGGGTAATTAACCCTCTGCATCTAGCCGCTCAGCTGTGGCAATTAGAGCTAACTTGAATCACGAGTATCCACCGTGGTTATTAGTGATTAATTTGTGGACAGCAAGCCTCCAACTAGCTCTGCCAACATGTAATGGCTACGCACATTTCTCAGTTTGTGGGGGTGGGGGGCCTGGACTGATGATTTGTGAGGGGCCCCAAAATTTCTGATGGCGGCCCTGACTGCAGCCATTCTTACACTGTTAATGGCAGGGTTTTTAAACTTTGCACAGTTGGTCACTGGGTGACTGAGATTATATATATAGATTCAGAAAAGTGGGTGGAGCCTACAAAAGTGAATCAAACTTCACCTATTGCTTTTCAAGGGGAATATTTAATTGCTGCCATTCTTGCACTCTTAATGGCACAGGCCTCAAACCTGGTACAGTTGGTCATTGGGTGACTGGGGTTCAAATTCAGAAAAGGGGGTGGAGCCACAAGCAGCCAATCAATTTTTTTCATTTCAATGCAAATTATTGATACCAAAGACCGCAAAGCTCACAAACTTGGTCATTGAGTCATTGTGTGTTAGGGTTAGAAAAAGTGGGCGGAGCCAACACCAGCCAAATACATACCCGGGCAACGCCGGGCAATCAGCTAGTGTCCAATAAAACGAGTCCAGTAGCATCCAGGCTCTCGTTAACCTACTCTCTTCATAGTCACACAGTTGTACATGTATCTTGTTTAACCTTCCTGGTGGTAACTCCCTTTGCTAGCTGCGTGAACACACCAATCGCCGCCGCCCAGCGCTGATTCTCCGCTATCCGCCGTGCCGTGCCGCCCCCCCTAGACCCCTTGCGCAGCCTGGCCTATCAGCGCCAGGCAGCGCTGAGGGGTGGATCGGGACTCCCGATGACACCGGTGACGTCATTCCGCCGCGTCGCCATGGCGACGGGGGAAGCCCTCCAGGAAATCCCATTCTTTGAACAGGTTTTCCTGATCGCCGGAGGCGATCGAAGAGGGTAGGGGGATGCCGCTGCACAGCGGCTATCATGTAGTGAGCCCTAGGCTCGCTACATGATTTAAAAAAAAAATACAAAAAAACGGCTGCGCTGCCCCCTGGCAGTTTTTAATAGACCGCCAGGAGGGTTAAAGAACTTTGTTTGGATCCTTTACTGAGCAGAGCTGCCAAGCTTCCTTTACTTAACTTCATTGCTGGCAGTGAGGAGTACAAGATAGAGAACATGTCGGATTTCAGGAGAATAATTAGAATGGTACAGTATCTGATTAAGTGCAATGGTTTTGGTCTTTAGAAAAATGGCTACCCTGAGGGTAGCGAAGGCACCTAGATTGAGCCAGTGGCCTCGGCATGCATGTGTGTTGCTACAGTGTATGTAATTAGTGTATGCATGTGCAGAGATTAGTCCACATGCTTGAGCATGAAAATATGCAACAAAGTCTCCCCTGCTTGCCCTTCCAAACAGTATTATGTGCTGTTAACTCACCTGACCTTATCTGGCATTGTCCATTTACTTTTGCCAGTCTGAACTCTTAATACATACTCCTATTTTCTGATTATTCTTTAACTGGTCTCCTCATTTAACCTTGGTCTGTGACCTTGACTCTGCCTGCTATCCGTCTGTCCTGACCTCAGAAAGCGACTCGTCTCTACAAGAAATGAAGATTAAAATATAAATTTTATTAAATTGATTAAAAGGAGAGACACAGCTGCTGCTTGTTTGAAATTACTTCAAGGAATTGGGGTACATATAAGTATGTACATCTGAAAAGCTTATATATATATATCACAGTTAAGCATACAGATTTCACCCCTCGATTATTTGCTAACAATTACTTTTAACTACATAAATAAATGAACCCTGCCATCAAATCCTACATGTTTCAACCCCTCAAGTGGGGGGGGGGCTTTGTCAGGGGACAAAGTGGCATGGCAAGTGACAAGGTGCTAGTGCAGAGGACAACAGAACATTAAATATACATTTCACATATGAAAAACAAAAAATTGCCTGTCGGCCAAGAGCAACAGCCAAACCAGCCATGCTGATCTAAGCTCCTTTTATATTGACTGGAAGGTGGGTGTGTGTGGGACCACCACCACCACCACCACCACCACCACCCACTTGCTTTGTTCCCATTGGTCCAGGACACAAGGATTGATTGCTAATACCTAATTGTAATTAGCTGATAATGAACCTCACTGGAAGCAATATTGCAAAACGATGCTGCATAAAATAAATAATAATTTATCAAGCGCAATTCATATGAATACAAACAACATAAGAACACATAAATAAATAATTAGCTACAATAAAGTGCCAAATCCTGTGCAAATTAGCACTGAAGATGTTGGACCGTACTGTTGTGCATAGATCGGCATATATAGGTCACCTGGTAGTTAGACACTCGTATAAAGGTAGTGTCAGAGAGCAATAAGGTGCCGATGGCAGAGATGAGGAGGATTATGGAAACCCATCCACCGGTGTCATGGCGGTCACGCCGCTTTCTCAAGACCGGAAGTCCTGGTTTTCCTAGAATATATATTTCTGATCAACGTCTGCAGAGATCTTATAACTTCTTGGTTTCTAAGGCTGTATATGAGCGGGTTTAATATGGGTGTAACAGTTGCGTAGAGCAAAGTGCAGATCTGTTCCAAACTCTTTAAGTATTTAGATGATGGCAACAGGTAGACTGACGCTGCTGTGGAGTAGTACAGAAGGATAACGATGAGGTGGGATGAGCAAGTAGAGAAGGCTTTTCTTTTTCCTTTTCCAGATTTAATGTGTAAAATAACAAGTATGATGTTGATGTAAGAAGCCAGGCTACAGATGAAGGGACCCAAGCCCAACAAAAGAAATTCTAAATAGATAATATCATAAAATACATTTTTACCAGAACAGGATATGGTTGCCAAAGACATGGCGTCGCAGTAAAAATGCTGGATGGTATTGCTAAGACAGAAGGACATGGCAGAGACAGGTGCCGTTATTAAAATTGAATTTAAGAATGAAGAAACCCAAACTCCAACCAGAAGCAAAATACAGGTTTGAATGTTGAGTATACTGTGGTAGTGTAAAGGGCTACATATGGCCACATATCGGTCATAGGCCATGAGCAGCATCAGAAAATCCTCTGCACTGGCAGCTATAAAGAAAAAGTACATCTGAGTGAAGCATTGTGGGAAAGATATTGTGTAACATCCCGATATTATCATGTACAGCAGTTTGGGGATAATGGTAGTTGTGTACCATATATCAACAGCAGATAAGTTAGACAGGAACAAATACATAGGTGTATGTAAGCAATCGTCACAATATACAGCAGTAATTATGACTGTATTAAAAACAACCCCTAAAAAATAGATAAAGAAAAATAAGATGAAAGTTAAGGCTGTGTTGTGCAACTGGGAGAAGAAAGGCAAGATCCTGATGTCTTCAACAGATGTATGATTCTCCATCTTACAGCAAGTCTGCAATAAAAACAAATCTTGTTCCAATCATGATCTTGCATAACAGAGATAAGACTGGGAACTACACGGAAATCATATGATAGTGATCTATTATTTATGTTAATAACACATTTTATACAGATGAAACTCCAAAAATTAGAATATCGTGCAAAAGTCCATTTACTTCAGTAATTTAACTTAAAGAGACTCTGTAACAACATTTTTAGCCTTAATTCTTCTATCCTATAAGTTCTTATATCTGTTCTAATGTGGTTTGGATTACTGTAGCTTTTCTAGTTGCTCTGTCTCTGTATTATCTCTAATCTTCTTTTCTTTGTCAAGCTTTGCCGACCCAGGGAGGAATGTGCTGCCTCTGCTGTGATAGGGAGAAGTTATACATGACCCCTCCACACCCCCTGCAGGCTCTGTGTGTGTGCTGTGTGTATGAGTCACAGGCAAGGTCTCTGCTCACAGCCAGCCTGTCTGAGGCTCACATAGCTGTGACCTTGTGAACAGCTATGAGTGCAGAAAGATCAGTTCAAAGCCCAGACAAGCAGCTAAGGCAACAAGTGGGAGAAGTATTACAGGCAGCAGTGAAGTCACGTTTGAGAGGAGCCTCTGCAAACAGGCACCTGCTCTGATGATGTATTTCCTGTTTGGGGGCCATCTTCATTGTTTACAAAAATAATGAATAAAACAGTTATTTTATCACCAAGAAAGCAGCGGGGAGATGCAAAAATGTGACAGAGGGGGCTAGCAGAAGACAACAAACAGGCACGTTTATTTGTGTAAGATTTTCACAGTACAGATTCTCTTTAAAAGGTGAAACTAATCTATGGAATAGGACTCCTATGCAGGTGTTTTGGATGAATGAGCTGATTAGAGTCTGACACTTTGGCCCATAGGCAATTCACTTTTTTGTCCTACGTTTTCTTCTAGGTGAGACTTTTTCATCTTCTCTAACTTTTCAAAATTTTGCAATTAAAAAAAAGATTCAAAAGTAGTAGAAAATGTACTATCAGATTGACTTTGTGTATTTTCTTGCTTGCTGGGGGTTTAAAAGGCCTTTTACTGACAAGTTATGTAAATATCTCTTATGAGAAAAGTCTGGAGAAAAAGTGAATGGCATGTGGGCCTTTGAGCCGAGAGTATTGAACATTTTTCACAACATTCTAATGGTCTGAGATTTTGATTTTTGGGGTTCTCATGAGCTATAATTCATAATCAACAAAATTATAACAAATAAAGGCTTTAAATGTGTCACTTTGCATGTAATGAGTCTATTTCATATATTTTTTTCACCCTTTAAGTGGAATGAGTGACTGAAATAAATGGACTTTTGCACCATATTCTAATTTTTCGAGTTTTGCCTTTATTATTGTTTTTATTAAAATATTGTAATAAGAATGGCTTGCCTTCCTGCAACTTTCTAATTAGTAGTGTGGCTGCATATTCTGTAGATGATGGTAAGATACTAATGTATCGATAATAGACGACTGACAATGTGTATATATAGAATGGGGAAAAAAATTGTTTTTAAACTAAATTCAAAAAATAACCTTTAACTTTTTTACAAAGATTTATTTTCTTGTTGGAACTTAAAGAACTGCTATCATGACAAATTGTAAAATGGGAAATACATACAAATAAATATACATGTCTTCAAGAGTAAAACACACTATAAATTACTTTTTTTTTACAATGTCACTGTCACTTACAGTAGTTAGTGAAAATCTGACAGACCTCTAAGGTTTTAATCTCATTTAATTTTTTTCAATTTACAAAGCACTTACTGATTGGCAGTCACCCAGTCCAACTGCCAAAATACTGTGCAGATGAGTAGGGCGGCTGGCTGACATCTTTGTACACATAATACAGAGAATTCTCTATGAGGAGATGGACTAGTCCAAAATCTGTCTGATCTGTCATATTTTTACTACCTATTGTATGTGACAGCAACATAGGAAAAAGGTAATTTATACTGCATCTTACTTGGGGAGAAATGCACATTGCATATGTCTGTATTCCCAGTTTTACATTTTTTGTGATAGTGGAGGATCCAGGAACAACATCACATAGAATTATAACTCTAAATAAAATATAAATATTATAACATTTCTGTATATTCAAATTTGTGTTGCTTAGATATATAAATACCTCACATCCAAAAAGGAAAGGTTACATATACAGCTGCAAAATAGTGCACAGGACCTGTTTATTTCGCCATAAAATTAAAACATATATTTATAAAGAAAATGCCAATTTAACATGTGGTCCAAACAAGATCTAAAATAAAACTTGTGCTTATCACTAAATAATATTGCATTATTATCATCAGTGTAAACTACATTTATTGCAGGTATCTGAAAATATGAATTATATTTATAGAAGAAATGCTTAGGAGAAATTTGACTGCACCACTTACTAGCACAAGTCTTATACAGGTTGTATGTATACAGTGGTGTGGATTTATAACCAGATTAGAAGTATTAAAAAATAAATCTTCTCCCTGCAGCAAAGTGTTTCTGAGATGCAATGAAGAGCATAAGAAAGGGCTGTTTATATAACATATATCTGTGCACAATCCATTCAGCTTCAAACCAAGAACCAAGTGCCCAGGGGGAATGGGAAGATATTTTTACAATTAATTAAGATAAAAGCACAGCCCATGTGGTTTGCTATTTGTAGCATGAACTTGTTTAATTGCTTCCAGAGTTGATAAACACATGTTTCTGCTTAGTTTTTACAATACATCTTCAGCACGTAAAATTAAAGCAAATCTGAAGCAAAAAAAAAAAAGTTATGATACAATGAATTGTATGTGCAGTACGGATAAGGAATAGGACATTAGTAGCAAATTTTTTAATTATTTTATTTTCGTTTATATAGCTTTCTTTATAACATTGCATCATACTGTCACAGTTCGCCAGCGGACAGTTCCCAGCAAAGAACGCGTGTTCGCATCCGCGTCGGCAGGCAAACACACGGCGCGTTCAGCCCGCCCCGTATACATCATCATGGAGTCATACTTTCAACCCTCATTCTACAGTCACCAGGCACATGGCAGCCAATCATCTAGCACTCTCTCCTTGACCACACACCCCCTATAAAAACGCCAGCACGACAGCTGTTTTGCACTCTGACTGTGGCTGCTGTGAAGGAGACTAGAGACAAAGTTGTACTGCTATTAGGGAAAGCGTTAGTTAGGCCTCTGTTCTGTGTCCCCATTGAGTTTCTTGCGGTTAGTCTAGCATCTTGACACCCAAGAGCCCTTCTAAGGGCTGGTACATTAGTTTTCTTGCTATTGTGATATCGCAGTTCTGTGTGTCTGACTGTCCACAGTGCACTGACATAGGTGTGCAAACTGCTGCTATTGGTACAGTACCTGGCACAATACCCCTCATAAATGCTTTTTTTGTTCTCTTTTGATATTGTTATATTGCAGTTCTCTGCGTCCAGTGACTGTGCAGTGCAGTGACTTTATCTGGTAGACACAGGTGTGCACACTGCTGCTATTGGTACAGTACCTTGCACAATACCCCTCATCATAAGTGTTTTCTTTTCTCTATTGATATTGTTAGTTTGCAGTTCTGTGTGTCTGACTCTGCACAGTGCACCACTGACTTAAGCTATTTTACACAGGTGTGCACATACTGCTGCTACTAGTGGTGGTACAGCACCTTGCACAATATCTCTCATCATAAGTGCATTTTCAGTCATTCTCAGTCAGTCAGGCAACATTAAACAGATGGACGCCAGGTGTGATGATGATGTACCTTCTGCTGCTGCCTTTTGTGAGTTGTCTGATACAAGTGAAGCAGCTGATAATGACAGTGTGTCCATGGATGTGAAGTCGGTGCCTGCAAGAAAAGATGAAGAGGAGGACAGTTCAGATAGAGAGACGGAGAGAAGGAGGAGATGAGATTGAAGCAGGGGAAGTTCGCAAGGAGCTAGTGGCACTGGCAAACAGCATGTATCGGCACCTAGGGTCAGCCAGCCAACACGCCCGCCAACTTCTGCTGTAACCACCACCAGAATGCCATCATCACAAGTTCAGCAGTGTGGCAAATGTTTGTGTGTGTGTCTCTGACAACAGCAATGCCATTTGCAACTTGTGCCATAAGAAACTGAGTTGTGAGAAAGCCATCCAGAAGCAGCCTGTCACAAACACTGTTGCACCTTGCTTCACCTGCTGGTGTTATTACAAGTCACCAGCAGGTGGCTCTGCTATCTCTACAATGTTACCTGCAGTTTCCAGTTTTACCACAAGATGGTGTATCTCAGTTTGGACACGGTTCTGATCAACAGGTGTTCTCCTGATAACCAACCACTTCCTATTTAAGACAACCACACCCCTTGCAACATTGCCAGATCTTCAGTTAGCTTGGCTTCTGTTGCTGGTTCACTTCCCGATCCTCTGCTCTGTACTTGTTCATCCTGATCTGCCCATGTATGACCTTGGCTTGCTCTCTGACATTGCTCCTGTTACCTGATTCATTTCTGTCTGCTCTGTACTCGTTTATCCTGATCTGCCCATGTATGCTTCCTGACATTGCTCCTGTTACCTGATTCTGTCTGCTCTGTTTTTGTTTATCCTGATCTGCCCGTGTATGACCTTGGCTTGCTTCCTGACATTGCTCCTGTTAACTGATTCTGTCTGCTCTGTACTCATTTATCCAGAGCTACTCGTGTATGACCTTGGCTTGCTTCTTGACATTGTTTATGTTACCTGATCCTGTACCGTGATTCTATGAGTATTGTGATATTCTATATTTTGTATATAGTTTGGTAATCTGTGGCCTATTAGCTGTGTTTTTGTGGGAGAGATTACTGTTTGTTTCACTTATATGTATATAGCTCAAATCATTAAAAGCACAGTTTCACTTCATATTTGTGTCCAGACTTTTGTATATGCTGCTAAATGTGATCACCAGATATTTTGTCTGCGGGAGCCGTAACACCGGATCAGTTCATTTTGGCACACGGCTCTGAGAGCCGAGCGCCGAAACTGGGCACCATCATAGCAGCAATGCTATGATGCGCACCCCGCATAACTGTAATTCGGGGCTCTGGCGGCTGCCAGACCCTGAATTACATCTCCCTTCGAGTTGTGAAAACTCGGAGGGGGAATAGTATTTAACGCCGCCTCAGAGTTTAGCAGCAGTGGGGAAAGCCGTCATTCGGCTCTCCCCGCGCCGAACTGAGTGGCGCCGAAATAATATGTACCTCCGTAACACAGCCTTGTCATCACCAGCTATACCTGCGGCAATGCAGAGAGAGAAATCTGAGAAAGAGGAGTCACAGGAAAAAGGTAACTTTGTGGAGGACCAACCCAGAGTAGGTGTTCCAGGGGGCTTGTCATCATCTTTCGGGGACCCTTCGTATTGTACGTAGCGTAGTGGAGAAGGAGGAGACCTTGGATGACATCAGTGAGGACGAGGAATGGGAGATGGCTACCTTGGCATCCAACCTTGTCCAAATGGGGTCTTCCTTTCATGTTTTCCTGCCTGCTGAAGGACCCACATATAAAAAGGCTAAAGGAGGACTTGTACTGGGTGGCAACACTGCTAGTTCCTCAGTGTAAGCACAAACTGGCAAAAATGTTACCAAATTACCAGAAGGCAGAAAGGATGAAACATTTTCAAAACAGCCTGAAAAGTATGCTGTACACTGCATTTTGCATTTAAGTGTGATGTCACAGCAGGATGGGACTTTAACAGGGAAAGAGGTGCCAGTAATCCTCCTCCCACGGCCATGCCAGCAAGGACAGGATGCTTTACCAATGTGATGGTGACATCGGACATGCAGAGTTTTTTTAGTCCAACGCATTGCCACAACCCTTCGGGATCGACCCTGTTATGGCTGCTTTTAGCAGCAGACTGATAGACCACAATGTGAAGCAAAAACTGAGATGGAAACCAATGAATGTGAAATAACAAACAGTTTATTGTTAATCAGTGCACTTATGTACAATGAGCAAATGGTAAATCCCACAGAGCAACCCACATAAGACAATTGTAGTAGAGGTGGATGAACACCTTGTAGAAAAAGTCACAGGAGACAAAAAACGGGAGCCCAGTAGTGCAATATGTCAATGACCACAATAAAAGAAAATAAATTAGAAGCACTACTCACAAAGGGAGGTTGCTGGGGGCAACCAACCACAGGAAGCAGGTGGAGACAATAAACCCGACTCCACTCGGGGTGGTCCTAGCCAGAACCGGAAGGATGGTCGCTCTCTTAGTGGAAAAAGGGGACAGAGGCCACTGTGGGGACTCCACTGGTGTTCTGCCACCTCCCCTCGGACAGGATGTGTTCGGAGGTATACTTGCAAGTAAAAGGGAAAGAGGCGCCCTGATGTAATAAAAGCATCTAAAATCAGCTTAAAATCAAAAAGTGATATGAGGTAGCTTACCTCAATGACGAAACCTCTGTAGTTAATACAAGGGATTTTTATTAGCACAGGCAACGCGTTTCGCGGGTCTCAGCCCGCTTCATCAGGCCAGTAAAAGTGCCAAATAGAAAAGATCATCTAGCATAGGGAGCCTCTCTAGAGATGCTTTTATTACATCAGGGCGCCTCTTTCCCTTTTATGAACCCACATAAGACACAGCAATCCTAACTAACTATCTAACTAAACAATAATATAAATAAATACATTTTTAGACCAGGCAGAACAGCAGACAAGGGCAAGGCAAATCAGAGTCAGAGTAAAGCAAGGAACATAAACCAGGAGATCAGATCAGAACAGAGCTTCTCAGAGCAGGGAGCACAGAACACAGCGATCAGGACAGCCAAGCTGAACTGAGGTTCTGGCAAGGTTCTGAGGTGGGTGGAGTCCTTATATGCAAATCCTGGCAACTGATGTCTTGATGAAAAAATGTCTAAGATTGATTGCATGAGGGCCACCTGCTGGTGAATGTTGAAAAGTGCTGCTGTCCAGATGCAGAGAGCCACCAGCAGGTAAACCTGGAAATTGCAGGCAAGAAACTTGTCACACACATGCTGCACAATGCCACCTGCTGGTGAAGATAGATATTAGCACAGTTCACAAACCTAGTGCCACCAGCAGGTGTAACCACACAGAGTCAGATTCCTAACACACCCTCAGAGAACGCCTCGACCGCCAGGTTGCGGACTTACTGCGGATATAGACACTCTGAGCAGCGATGAACCCCTGGACTACTGGGTGCGCAGGCTTGACCAGAACTGTCACAATTTGCTGCTGAACTTCAGACTTGCCCTGCCTCAAGCGTCCTGTCAGAAAGGACCTTCAGCGCTGCAGGAGGGATTGTCACTGACAAGAGAAGTTGCCTTGGTCACCAAAGTGTTGTTTACCTGACCTTTATTAAGATGATTGTGCCATGGATCCCGGAGGGTTACTGAACGCCGGAAGACTTGTGACTCAGTCCCCACACAGCGGTCTTTCCTCTCTGCAGGCCGCATGACTACTCACACAACTGTCCTCCTTCGCCACCACCAACTAGGGTCCAAGCCTTTTTTTGGGGGGGGGGGGGGGTGGAAAAAAATTGTACAGGTAAATCCTGAATTTTTCAAGGTGCTCCTACAGCGGTGGCAGCGACAAAACCTAATTTTTCAGGCACGTTTACATGCCAAATTTTTCTGGCTTCTGGTGCTACACAGTGGCTGTAACAGAAAAATGGCATGTACATTGTACATGTCAATTCTCCTTCGTGATTCTTACCTTCTCATGGTGAAGGGGCTTGTGTAGCTCAGTGATGCAATGACCTATATGAGTGTGTTGCCACACCCAAGATGATAAGGTCATTGCTTTATTGTGGACAGACTAAATTTCAATTTACTGGGTATGTTTTGGCAAAACCATTTTTCATGGTCACCTGAGGTGATCAGTAAAGCCTACTAGGCCAACACTGGGCCCAGACTTCAGAATCAGTGTTTTTTTGGTAACTTGACTGTCAATGAGCTACCTCAGCATGACCATGGGGGCTGGAAAACCGCTATCACCTGCGCTCACCCAAACGTGCGCACAAGCATGGAAGCCATTACACAAAGATGGCTGCCAAGAGGACTAACATAACATTTATGTCCTGAGGGTGTCAACTGTTGATAATGCTCTTTGTGGTTGTTTGTGATGCGTTAAACGAGGAGTTTGGTCTGTCAGGATGAAGCGGGCCTAACCCTTACACTACCTAATCTACTTGTCCATACATTTGTATGTAAACCTGTACCATCCACCATGTGCAGAGCCGCATCTCTTGTCTGTCAGTGTCAATGTGGATGCAACATATATATTTTTCTTTTCTAAAAACAATACTTTATGCTATGGCAACATCGTTCTGGCCTCTTCTACAGTGGCTGTAAATTTATTTTTTTTTCAAAATGAAATAACTTTTAATATGTGTAAACCTGTACCGTCATGTGCAGAGCCAAGTCACCGCATCTCATGTCAGTCAGTGTCACTGCAGCTGCAACATATTTATATTTTTTTCAAAAAACAATATTTTTTTTATGTAAAATGTATATGCCATGATTGTTCTGGCCTCTGCTTCAGACGTTCATACGCGGCCACAGTATGCCTTGCTGAAATTCAGTGGCGAAACAACATATCAGTGAGATGCTTAATTTTTGACAGCCAGACTCGCAGAATTTCCATGCTCATGATGTTTGAACAAGAATGAGCCATCAATGAGTATCTTCACAGAGGTGCCGTGTGTTGTTTGTTTTGCTAGATGCTGTAACTCCTTTTTCTATTGCCTGAGGAAGCGGGCGCTGAGCCGTGAAACGCGTTGCTTTGTTTTATCTGGAGTTCGTTAATAAATAGACTGAATGTACAGTCGTGTTGTGTCTGCTTGGAGGAGGTAAGTCCACCACTGCCTCCTCTAATTACCAAATTTTGGGCTTTTAAGCTCCTTTAAAACCCCTTTTATCCTATTGGTGCCTCTGTTCTATAATATTGTATCCACCCTGGGTGGAGGGTTGCGACCATTTTCTACTATCTACAGAGAGCGACTTCTTATTCCTGAGTGGGGTCAGGATAATCTCCCCACCTGCCTTTACAGTGGTTGCCTATTGGTGACCCATGTTTGTGAGTATAACAACTATTACTCTTTGTCATTATCCCCTTTGTCAATACATACTACACTATTGGGGCTCTTGGTGTTCCTCTGTTTATCAATGAGTATCTGTATGACCTGGGAGGTAGGACAGGCTCTGCAGAGCTGAGGATTTTGCTGCATTTCTGGGTGCGCTTCATAAACAAAAGCTCTTGGGGGTTGTTTGCAGTGTAATAAACGCGGCGTGTGGTCTGTCAGTGTGAAGCGGGCCTAGTTCTCACCTGATAGACATGTACACACACTAGACATTTTAAAGCAGCACTTTATTCCACAAATGTAGGAATGTAATGTGAGTTCTGCTCTATAGAGATTAAAAAAGACTCTGGGTGAACTACGTAATTTTCCATGGAACTTTTTTAGCATGGATCCTCCTCCAGCAGGCCATGGTCCAAGTGTTAGGCCCCTTGAAACAACATTTCCATCACTTTTGTGGCCAGATACAGTCCCTATTGGTTTTAGAATTTGCCTGCCCATTGAAGTCTATGGCGGTTTGCCCGGTTCGTTGGTTCGCAAACGTTTGTGGCAAGTTCAAGTTCGTGAACCGAAAATTTCATATTTGTGACATCACTAGAGGGCACTTATCCAATGCTATTGCTTAAAGAGACACTAAAGCGAAACAAAATATATGATATAATGAATTGGTTGTGTACTATGAATAATTACTAGAAGATTAGCAGCAAAGAAAATATTCTCATATTTTTATTTTCAGGTATATAGTGTTTTTTCTAACATTGCATCATTCTATAATATGTGCAGATTACACAACACTCAGCATTCAAAATTATTCTTTCAGAGCAGTCTGTGAACTAATGACCTCTCCTCTGGCAGATAAAAAGAGAACTGTTCACTTACAGTTGAGATAATAAAAGTCAGATAACAGCCCTCTCCACGACTTTGAAAGTCGTAGAGCTTAATGGCTTTTTTGCATAAAGATTACAACTAGAGTTTCTTAACTCTTCCTGTACTGGAAACAATTACACTGATGTATCTGATCTTAATGTTTTATTTCTTAGCTGTACTACACATACAAATCATAATATCATCATTTTTTTTTCGCTTCAGTGTCTCTTTAAGGTAAAGTCCTTGAGGGCCCTTTTCCACTAGCAATCGCAATCACAAATCACAAACGCCAGCGATTGCGATTGCGATTTTTCATTAATTCTGTTATGCGATTGCGATTTGTGATTTTCATTTGCATTGCATTATCATTGTAAAAATCGCTCCAGCAAGCGATTGCGATTTGCGATTAGCGATTTCCAAATCGAATCACTGTAGTGGAAAATACTTCTTATGATTTCTATGATAAAGTAACAACTCTAGCGATTTAAAAATCACTAGCGATTTGCGATTTTGTGATTCAGCAATCACAATCGCTCTAGTGGAAAAGGGCCCTAATGGAGTGTTAGAGGAGATATGCAATCTCGTGGCTTGGTTGGATTGCTGCAGTCAAAAAGTCTATACTGCCAAAGCTGCTCTATATGTTTAGAGTACTACTGGTCCAGGTCCCAGTCAGGATCTTAGAGAACGTGCAAAAACTTATCTCTACCTTTTTTGGGGGGCAAAAAATAGACCTAGAGTTAATGCAAAGACTGTATAATGAATGTATATGACAACCCGAGATGGGGTCTGTGCCTCCCCAATATCCTTAAAGGGAAGGTTCAAGCAAAATAAAAAAATGAGTTTCACTTACCTGGGGCTTCTACCAGCCCCATGCAGCCATCCTGTGCCCTCGTAGTCACTCACTGCTGCTCCAGTTCCCCGCTGGCAGCTTTCCGACCTCGGAGGTCGGCGGGACACATTGCGTACATTTTTACGCATTCCCGCTAGTGCAGGACATTAACACATACATTTTTACGCGTTACTGGTTCACTGCGTACATTTTTACGCATTGAACCAGTAATGCGTAAAAATGTATGTGTTAATGTCCTGCACTAGCGGGAATGCGTAAAAATGTATGCAATGTGTCCCGCCAACCTCCGAGGTCGGCAAGCTGCCAGCGGGGAACTGGAGCAGCAGTGAGTGACTACGAGGGCACAGGATGGCTGCATGGGGCTGGTAGAAGCCCCAGGTAAGTGAAACTCATTTTTTTAGTTTGCTTGGACATTCCCTTTAAGTATTATCAACCTGCACAGATTGCCCAACTCGCAATTTGGCAAACACTGATCCTCCCTTATGGTGTCTTATATTTGATTAAATTAAAACACTGCAACCAAAAAACATTAAAAAATCTTAATCTCCATAGCAACCTGAAAATAAAGTGAACAATTCATATATGTATAATTAATGATCAATGAATATATTGCAACTGGATCCCTATTCAATAAAGAGTATAACAACAACCAAGATGCTGTTTAGTACTGGTCACTATGTACCAGTGGTGCTCGGATAATTTCCACGACAGAATAGCCATGATTCACTAGCATTTTTGCACTATTCGACTGCCGAATCCGAATCCGTGATCGATTCTGGATCACGGAAACCAGCCACAGAAATTCCGTGATTGCAAATATTTGGAATTAAGTTACGGCCGTGGAAATCCGTGATTAGGTTGTGATTGGGTGGAAATGGGCAGAATTGACATCCCTGGGCCAATCAGAGGCCCCCAGCCAGGCCCTAGCAACCAATCATAGGAGTGGAGGCTCTGCCCTCCCTTCCTGTGTATAAAGTGGGGGCCATTTCTAGAGCTCCAGCCTTGCTAGACTCTGTGGCACTGAGAGGATCATCCCCAGGCCATATTGTACATCATCAAGAGCGTTTTCAGTCCCTACATTGACCTTATACTGTATCTATATAAGTCAGCCGCACGCTTGCTGTGATATCCACCCACGGATGGGAGCCATGGATGCATGTCATTTTTTTGGGCAGCATTATCATGCTGTGGTGCCACCAGTGAGGTGCCATGGTCGTTATGTGCTGCCGCATTGACCGCTTTAGTCCTCATCCTGCTGCCGCTGATATTCTATTTCACTACTAAAGTCTGCATTCCCACTGCCAGGGTCCACGGACAACTCTGCTGCCATGTCATTGCTATCGCTGCAAGGGAAAAAAAATATATACAAAAACCTCTCTGTTTTTGTGGTGTCGCCCTCTCATCCTCCTCCAGTGGTACCATGACCGCCAGGTGCCATTGGGACTCACCTTCACCTCTGTGATTACTTAAAGTGTATTTCCCTGTTTAAAACCACTTATTACCAATTAATAACCACATTTAAAGTGTTGATTTAACTTTAAAATCCATTTTCTCAAAAACTAAAAGTTCTTTTTGGAATTTAGTTTAAGTTGTAGCCCCTTATCACCTTTATAACCCATGCAATTTGGGGGATGTAGTATGTATGGGGGCCTTGCTATTAGCTAAAACGCTTTTCCGTGATCACGGCCATGAATTTCCCTGATTGCCTTATTCACGGAAAAAATCTGGGTCGAATTTGTGAGTCTGTTTCAAATCATGGAAATTAACCTATTTTGGTTTCTGGACGTAGAAACTACGTCCAGAAACCATGTGCGCTACCGCGCGCCCCCGCGGCCGATCGCGCGCGTGCATGCGCACTCCCGGCCGCGAATTCGGTAGTCAGGGAATCAATGTATCGGACTATGAAGTCCGATCACTGATTCCTCTCCCCCGCTGAAAAAGCGACAGCTTCTCTCGGAAGCTGCGCCTTTTCTGGCCATTCACTTCCTGATGCGCCACTCTAAGCGTATGTTACGCTTAGAGTGACGTCATGTAAACAAACTCATGGCCACCATCTTGTGGCCAAAAAGTAATACTACACCTGAAAATAAAAATGAATTAAAATCAACACACATTTACATTATAAATCTATTGTTTACCCCCCACCCTCCCAAAAATACCCAAATAAAATGTTTACTATAAATAAAAAAAACCATTACAATAAAAAAAAAAAAACATGTAAATATTTACCTAAGGGTCTAAACTTTTTAAATATCAATGTAAAGATGAAATATTTCTATATTTTTTTTATTTTAAACTTGTTAATAGTGATGGATGCAAAATGGAAAAAATGCACCTTTATTTCCAAATAAAATATTGTCGCCATACATTGTGATAGGGACATAATTTTAACGGTGTAATAACCGGGACATATGGGCAAATACAATACGTGAGTTTTAATTATGGAGGCATGTATTATTTTAAAACTATAATGGCTGAAAACTGAGAAATAATGAATTTTTCCATTTTTTTCTTATTCTTCCTGTTAAAATGCGTTTACAGTAAAGTGTCTCTTAGCAAAATGTACCCCCCAAAGAAAGCCTAATTGGTGGCGGAAAAAACAAGATATAGATCAGTTCATTGTGATAAGTAGTGATAAAGTTATAGGCTAATGAATGGGAGGTGAACATTTCTCTCGTGAAAACCACGGAACCTGAATAGGTTAATCACGGAATTTCCGGATTTTTTTTCAATCATGCCCGAATAGTTGAATCTATGATTGGGAGGTATCTTCTGAGCAGCACTGCTATGTATCTCCTGGGGCACTTAGAACGAGCGCACTAACAGTATGAATCTGGGTTCAGTATTGTAGCAATATAAAGAACATAAGAAAATAATTAAATTGCCAAATTATGTGCAAACTAGCGCTAAAAATGTTGGGCCATATTGTTGTGCATAGATAGGGCATTACTAGGTCACCAGGTAGGTAGACACTGGCTGAAGGGCAGGGTCAGACTTCCATGAGGTGCCAACAGGAGAGTTGAGGAGGATCATGTAAACACGTGCATCGGTATCATGGCTGTCACACCACTTTCTCAAGACCAGAACGCCTTGTTTTCCCAGAATATATATTTCTGATCAACGTCTGAAGAGCTCTTACGACTTCTTGGTTTCTAAGGCTGTATATGAGCGGGTTTAATATGGGTGTAACAGTCGCGTAGAGTAAAGTGCAGATCTGTTCCAGGACATTCAAGGATTTAGATGATGGCAACAAGTAGACTGACACTGCTGTAGAGTAGTACAGAAGGATAACGATGAGGTGGGACGAGCAAGTAGAGAAGGCTTTTCTTTTACCCGTTCCAGATTTAATGTGTAAAATAACAAGCAGGATTTTGATGTAAGAAGCCAAGCTACAGATGAAGGGAACTAAACCAAACAAAATAATTTCTAAATAGATAATATCATAAAATACATTTTTACCAGAACAGGAGATGGTTGCCAAAGACATGGCGTCACAGTAAAAATGCTGGATGGTATTGCTAAGACAGAAGGACATGGCAGAGGCAGATGCCGTTATTAAAACTGAATTTAAGAATGAAGAAACCCAAACTCCAACCAGAAGCAAAATACAGGTTTTAATGTTAAGTATACTGTGGTAGCGTAAAGGGCTACATATGGCAACAAATCGGTCGTAGGCCATTAGCAACAATAGAATATCCTCCGCACTGGCAGCTATAAAGAAAGAGTACATCTGAGTGAAGCATTGTGGGAAAGATATTGTGTAACATCCCGATATTATCATGTACAGCAGTTTGGGGATAATGGTAGTTGTGTACCATATATCAACAGCAGATAAGTTAGACAGGAACAAATACATAGGTGTATGTAAGCAATCATCACAATATACAGCAGTAATTATGACTGTATTAAAAACAACCCCTAAAAAATAGATAAAGAAAAATAAGATGAACGTTAAGGCTGTGTTGTGCAACTGGGAGAAAGGCAAGATCCTGATGTCTTCAACAGATGTATGATTCTCCATCTTACAGTAAGCAAGTCTGCAATAAAAAAATTAAATAAAGTCTTGTTCCAATCATGATTTCGCATATTAGTGATAAGACTTGAAGTACACGGAAATCATATGATAGTGATCTATTTTGCTATGTTAATAACACATTTTATACAGGTGAAACTCAAAAAATTAGAATATCGTGCAAAAGTCAATTTTTTGCAGTAATTCAACTTAAATGGGGAAACTAATATATTAAATAGAAACCCTTTGCCGATGTTTTGGATCAATTAACTGATTAGAGTCTGACACTTTGAGCTGAGAATATTAAACCTTTTCACAATATTCTAATGGGCTGAGATTTGGATTTTGGCTGTAAGCCATAATCATCAACATTATAACAAAAAAAGGGCTTGAAATATCTCGCTATGCATATGAGTCTATTTCATATATCAATTTCACCTTTTTAGTTTAATTACTGAAATGAATCTTGGTTTTTTGGCCACCAATTAAGCTGTCTTTGGGAGGTACTTTTTGCTAAGAATTATTTTTTTTGGGTTAAGTGTAAGAAAAAAATGGAAAAAAAAATCATTATTTTTCAGTTTTCGGCCATTACAGTTTTAAAATAATACATGATAACGTAATTAACACTCACACATTTTATTTGCCCATTTGTCCCAGTTATTGCAACGTTTAAAATGTTTTCCTAGTACAATGTATGGCACCAATATTTTATTTGGAAACAAAGGTGCATTTTTTTCAGTTTTGCGTCCATCCCTAATTACAAGCCCATAATTTATAAAGTAATGGTAATATACCCTCTTTACATACATATTAAAAAAGTTCAGTCCCTAAGGTAACTATTTATTTATTTATTTTTAATTTGGTAACTATTTGGGAGTGTGAGAGGTCAGGGGTTAATTTAAAATATAAATATAAGGTAAAAAGGGATCCTTTATAGAAAAACAAAATGTAGATGTAATTTTAAAATTTGGCCACAAGATGTCCTCATAGGTGACTTCAGTATGCGTGCTATTAGTACTCAAACCATAAGCACTGTGGGGACGGTCTCTATGAATGAAGGCACCATCTAATAGACGGCAGCGTTTATTCACACAGGGACTTAGATCAATGAATGGGAACTGTGTTCCCATTCATTGATCTAGCGACTACCGATTGGCGGTAACGATCGGCAGTAACGAGCCCGGGGGGTGAGCGGGAACGCGCGGTGGGGAGGGACGTAGTAGCTACGTCCCTGCACATAGTTATGGCATTTTGCAGGGAGGTAGTTACTCATCCCGGGGGAGAGGAAGTGGTTAAAGGACTGCTATCATAACAAATGTAAAATTTAAAATACATACATATACATATATTTCCACCATTCCACCATCTCACCTGCATTCAGTCTGCTAACTAAGATGCTGGCAGCCTGTTTGCATATAGCCAGGATATGAGGTCATTTTTGACCACTGGTCAGTTTTGAGCATCTGAACTCAAAGTGTATCTGCAACTCTAAGTGTAACAAAAATACAAAAAACAGAATTAGACCAGAATTGAACCAGAAGAAAATAGAAGGAACTGACACAAAATTCTGTTTGCCTGGGTAGCAAATATTTTATCTAGTGTTTACTATCTACCTGCTCTCCCCAGCCATCCTGAAATCTCTACACACACTACATCTTCCTGCTGTCAGCAATATGCTGTACATTTCACCATCTCTCCTATCAACTCCACAGCTCACTTCTCGTGAGGTGTTCTTATTTTTACAACCTCATTTTATTTCTCACACTGTGTCTAAATCTCACCCTCTGCTTCACTCTCTTTGCCTCCTCCTCCTTGCTGCAGGGGATGTTTCACCTAACCCTGGACCCTCACTCCCCCCTGCTAATTACACGGTTATCAAAAAAATTACCCATTTACCACCCCCCAGGCCCTGGTTCTGTTTTCTTAGATCATTTCTCTGTCTGCCTTCTCCAGCTCCTGTCCTCTGAAATCTGTACCATCTTTACCATCACCATGGGAGATTTTAACATTCCCATTGATACCAATAATTCTGTCTCCACCACACTTCTGTCACTCACTTCCTCCTAAGGCTTGTCTCAGTCCACTGCTTCAACTCACACTGATGGCCATACGCTTGATATTCACTTGTCTATTCTGTTACTGATTTTATGATCCGCTCCCACTGTCTGACCATAACTTACTAAAATTCTCTCTCTTTTCCTACTGCCCTGGCACAAACACGTTCACATATTCGCAAAAGCTATCGCACCCTCGACAATCTGTCTCTGATGCTGATTTGTAAAGAATTAAAGAGAAAAGGTAACTACGAATTGAAGTTCATCCCAATCAGTAGCTGATACCCCCTTTCCCATGAGAAAACTTTTCTTTTTCTCAAACAGATCATCAGGGGGTATACAGTACTAGAGGGGACAAAACACAAAGACAACGGGAGCCCAAATGGTGCAGTACATCACAATGAATGAGTGTTCAAAAGTGCTTCTAGAAAAGGGGTACTCACAAAGGTGGGTTGCACAAGGGGCAACCGACCACTTCAAGCAAGTGGAGTGTCTTAATCTGACTCCACTCAAGTATACCAGCAGTCCTGGGTCTGGTCCCTCTCTTAGCAAAAAGATCCTGCGTACCTTGATTACCACAGGTGGTGGGATTCCGCCTTGGTTCAGGTGCGCAAGGTTCCCCTCCCAGAAGGGTGGGGTGGATAAGGCACAGAAGTGGTAAAGAGGCGCCCATTTCTATAAAATACTCTAAAATCAACAAAATAAAAAAGATGAGGTGGCCTACCTCACAGATGAAAAACTCACTATAGGTAAGAAGTTTAATTGAAGATTTAGCACAGGCAACGCGTTTCGTAGGACTATGCCCACCTCCGCAGGCCAAACAAAGTGCAGTTGTAGTCTATCAACCGCATTTGGGGCGCCTCTAGGTCATCAGGGGGCTCTGTATGGCTGATTTTGTGGTGAAACCCATCCCACGGTGTGATGTCAGCGCCTCACAGCACTGAGATACTGACATCACACTGTGGGAGCCTTGTTGCATTGTGGGAAATAACAGCTGTTTCCAACTGCCAAAAAAGCAAGCAGCATCTCCTTCCAGTGACATCACCTGCCAGCAGTAAAAATGTCACCATGCGATAAATGTCTGAATGTAAATCAGGGAGAGGAAAGATTTTACAATAGGCAAACACTGACTAAATCAGTTATACATAATTATCGTACAAATTAAGCACTTTTTTATTACATTATTTTAACTGGAGTTCCTCTTTAAGGTAATACTGAGAATTCCCTATGAGGAGATGGACTAGTCAAAAATCTGTCTGATCTCTGTAAGCTTTTTAGTACCTGCTGTAAGTGACCCCAACAAAGGAAAGGGTAATTTATACTGCATTTTACTTGGGGATAAATGTACATTTTATATGTCTGTATTCCCAGTTTTACATGTTTTTGTGATAGTGGAGGATCCGGGAACAACATCGCATAGAATTATAAATCTGAATAGAATATAAATATTATAACATTTCTGTATATTCAAATTTGTGTTGTTTAGATACATAAATATCTCACATCGAAAAAGGAAAGGTTTACATATATAGCTGAAAAATAATGCACAGGACCTGTTTATTTTGCCATAAAATTAAAATATATATTTATAAAAAAAAATATGTATTCAACATGTGGTCCAAACAAGATCTAAAATAAACCTTTTGCTTATCACTAAATAATATTGTATTATTATCATCAGTGTAAACTACACTTATTACAGGTATCTGAAAATATGAAATATATTATTTTGTCAGAAGATATGCTTAGGAGAAATTTGACTACACTGCGTACTAGCACAAGTCTTATGCAGGTCGTATGTATACAGTGGTGTGGATTTATAACCAGATTTGAAGTATTAAAAAGTATTAAAAAATAAATCTTCTCCCTGCAGCAAAGTGATACACAGACGATGTTTCTGAGATGCAAAGTACAGCATTGGAAAGGGCTGTTTATATAACATATGTCTGTGCACAATGCACTCAGCTTCAAATCAAGAAATTCCAGGGGGAATGGGAATTAAAAGATAATTGTAAAATTAATTCACAGCCCATGTGGTTTGCTAATTGTAGCATGATCTTGTTCCATTGCTTCCAGAGTTAATAAACACATTTTTTTTCTGTTTATTTTTTACAATACATCTCCAGCATGTAATATTCAGGTTAAGTTTTCATTGATGCAATTTTTCTGTGTTTTTTTTTTCGGAATTAAAACTTGCACTAGGAAACATGCTATTGATAGTCAATGGGGTAGTTTCAGTGTAATGTAAATTCCCATCTGCGATATGCTGCATGAAAAAAAATCGGACAGTCTGCTGCATTTTTTCACAATATGAATCCAAAATGCATGTGGTTCTGCATGTTCTCACCAGAGGTAACCTGACTGCCATTAGGTACCGAGATGAGATCCTCAGACACCTTATGAGACCATGTGCTGGTGCGGTTGTCCCTGGGTTCATCCTAATGCAAGGCAATGCTTGACCTGAGTGGCTGGAGTGTGACAGCAGTTCCTGCAAGACGAAGGCATTAATACTATGGACTGCCCATTTCCCAGACCTTAATCCAATTGAGCACTTCTGGGACAATATGTATCGCTCCATCCACCAACACCACAGACTGTTCAGGAGTTGGTGGATGCTTTTGTCAAGGTCTCGGAGGAGATCCCTCAGGAGACCATCCACCAGGTTAGATTAGACTTAAAAGGAAGGGACTGCGGTCTCCCATCCCAGCCATTCTATTAGCAAATGTCCGCTCCCTCCAGAACAAGCTAAACGAGCTGCTCCTACTACTTGGGAGCAAACCCTCGGTCGAAGGCAACTCCCCGGTCCTCTGCTTCACTGAGACCTGGCTAAATTACAACATCCCGGACAACTCCCTCGACATACCGGGCTTCAATCTCTTCCGAGCAGACCGGGACCCCTCTCTCTCAGGGAAAAGTAAGGGCGGCGGAATCAGCTTTTACATTAATGGCGCTTGGTGCTCAAACACAACCATCCTGCACAAAAGCTGCTCTCCAGATACCGAGATTCTACTTATCAACTGCAGACCTCAGTACTCACCAAGAGAGTTTACCTCCTATGTCCTGGCAGGCGTCTATATCCCCCCGGATGCGGACACCAAGATTGCCCTGCGTACACTCAGTGACACCATATTAGTGTGGGAGACCTCCCTCCCGGACTCCCTCTTCATCATCTTAGGGGACTTTAACAGGGCAAACCTTCGCCAAGAGCTGCCTCGTTACAAGCAACATGTCACCTGCCCCACCAGGAACCAAAACACCCTGGATCACTGCTACACGATCCTTAAGGATGCGTACAAGGCTACTCGCCGGGCTGCCCTAGGCAACTCCGACCACAGCCTAATTCAACTGATCCCCTCCTATAGAAGGCTCCTTCAAACCTCCAAGCCGACTGTCAGAACTGTTAAAAAGTGGACTGAGGAGGCCAAGGGTCAACTACAAGCCTGCTTTGATAGCACGGACTGGTCGATTCTCGAGGCTCCCTGCCTAGACGAATGGACGGAGAATGTCAGCTCCTATATCCGCTTCTGTGAGGAGTCTTGCATCCCAACAACGAACGTCACAGTCTTCCCGAACAACAAACCTTGGTTCAATGGCAAGCTACGCCACCTACGGAAAATCAAAGAGGAAGCACACAAATCCAGCACCCCAGAGGAGTTCAGGGAAGCCAGAAACTCCTTGAACCGAGAGCTGAAGGCAGCAAAGTGGGACTTCTCAAACAAACTAAGACAGGACCTTCAATCCAACAACACACGGGATGTCTGGAAAGGCCTCTGGGCAGCTACTAATTTCAAGCCCCCTCCCCAACACACACTTCCTAGCATTGCACTAGCCGAGGAGCTTAACAAATTCTATTGCAGGTTTGAGCACCTTCCCACCCACTCCGAGGACCTAGCAATCTCATCCCCACCTGGGAAGCCTCCTGCCACACCTCCCCAAGCTGCCACTGCCCTCCAAGCTCCGGTAACGGTTCGGGAGGCAGACGTATTACGGCACCTCCAGAAGCTCAACACCAGGAAGTCTCCAGGCCCGGACGGCATATCCCCAACCTGCCTGAAAACCTGCGCAAGCCAGCTAGCCCCGATCCTAACTTCAATCTTCAGCAAATCCCTGACAGTGAGCAAGGTCCCTTCCTGCTTCAAGAAAGCGAGTGTCATTCCGGTCCCCAAGAAGCCAGGTGTTACGGAACTAAACAATTACAGACCGGTTGCCTTAACTCCAATCATCATGAAAACCTTCGAAAGGCTGGTTCTCCCCTATGTGAAAGAGCACACCGTCACCAAAACGGATCGCCTGCAATTTGCATACAAGGCCAACCGGTCCGTGGAGGACACTATCAACATCAGTCTAGCACACATCATGGAACATCTGGATAAACCCAACTCCTACGCCAGGATCCTGCTCCTAGACTTCAGCTCCGCATTCAATACCATTTGTCCAACCATCCTGTATGAAAACCTGGCACGACTTGGTGTTGACTCTAATCTGTGCACCTGGATCAAGGATTTCCTGACCAACAGGTCGCAGTTAGTCAGGATCGGAGGCTGCTCTTCCAGTGCTAGAATCACCAACACTGGTGCCCCGCAAGGGTGCGTGCTGTCCCCGTTTCTCTTTTCACTGTACACGAACAGCTGTACCTCATTCGCTGACTCTGTCAAAGTCATCAAGTTTGCGGATGACACCACCATACTAGGCCTCATAGACGGAAGCGGTGAGCACGAATATCGCAAGGAGATTGAGCGGATCCTCAAGTGGTGCAAGGAAAATAAACTCGTATTAAATACGGCAAAAACTGTGGAACTCATTGTGGACTTCAGAAAGAACGCTCCGTCTCCCAGTCCAGTCTCCATTGAGGGTTCTGAGGTCCCCAGAGTACACAGCGCACGATTCCTTGGTACCATCATCACGGACAACCTGAAGTGGGATGCGAACTCCTCCGTAATTCAAAAGAAAGCCCAGCAGAGGCTGTTCTTTCTCAGGCAGCTGAAGAAGTTCGGGATGTCACAGGAGCTAATGATCAGCTTCTACTCTGCCACCATCGAGTCTATCCTCTGCTCCTCCATCATTGTCTGCTACTCCGGGGCTGATGCAAGGGACAAACACAAACTCCAAAGGGTAATCAGAGCTGCTGAGAAGATCATCGGGTCACCCCTGCCTCCCCTGGACATCCTGCAGTCATCTAGAATGAGGTCAAGGGCAAATAGGATCATTCAAGACCCCTCCCACCCGGGCAGTTGCTTCTTCGTCCCCCTTCCTCTAGGTCGCCGTTATAGGACCATTCTCACCAAAACCACGAGGCATAAAAACACCTTCTTTCCCCAAGCGGTTGCTCTACTTAACTCATGCACTCTCCCAACTGACACCTGCTAATCTCCCTCAGCCACCCCCCCCCCCCCCCCCGCGGAATACGCGCACAGAAGGAACTGTCTCCAGCTGGCCACACAGAACCACATGTCACGTACAATATGTCTGCTTTGCATAAGATGGTCCTGCCCACCTGAACTATGAGCTGCTGCTGTCTGTTAAACTGTCTGTTAAACTGACGTCTGGGTGTCTCTGTAGCTAAGAATCTGTACCATGTGTTGTTTGCCAATTGCTGTTACTGTCTGTCAAATATGTAGCCACTATCTGTACCATGTTGATGTTGCTTTTTATGCTAATTGTTTTGTTGCTTGTTATGCCAATTGCCGTGTGTCCACAAAAAATTCCGGGTGAGGCTCCCGCCGCACTTGGCGAATAAAGTTGATTCTGATTCTGATTCTGATCAGGAGCATGCCCAGGCATTGTAGGGAGGTCAAACAGGCAGGTGGAGGCCACACAAACTACTGAGCCTCATTTTGTCTTGTTTTAAGGACATTGGGCTCGATTCACAAAGCGGTGCTAACCCAGTTAGAGACTTTAGGCATGATAACCATTGCACCACTCAGGTGAAAAGCCAGTTTAGGTGTGATAAGTTTAGGCTTGATAAGTTTAGGTGTGATAAGTTTAGGTATGATAAGTTTAGATAAGTTTAGATCGCTTGCAAAGTCTCGCACACAAAGCAGCGCCATTAAACTTTATACGAAGTGCACCAGTCTTTGCTAGCGTAAAACTTTTGATCAGCTGTGCACTGCGGTGCTAACGCAGTTGGCGCTTAAACTTATCATGCCTAAACTTATCACACCTAAACTTATCATGCCTAAACTTATCACACCTAAACTTATCACACCTAAACTTATCATGCCTAAACTGAGTTTAGGCATGATAAAGGGCTTTTCACCAGGGTGCTAACTGTTAGCACCGCTTTGTGAATCAGGCCCATTATGTCAAAGTTGGATCAGCCTGTAGTGCGTTTTTCCACTTTAATTTTGAGTGTGACTCTTTTCTCTCTATTGTCACTGGTTACCTGCACCATGTGATGCAGTGGCACGTACGTCTCCAAAAACATGCTGCCAGGTCACGGAGTACAGGCAGGTGGTAAAAGATGAAACGGGAGTGTGAGTGAAGCAGGGTGGAGGAGATGGAGAGGGAGTGAAGCTGGGGTGGAGGAGAGGGAGAGTGAGTGAAGCGGGAGAGTGAGTGAAGCGGGGGTAGAGGAGAGGGAGAGTGAGTGAAGCGGGGTGGAGGAGATGGAGAGGGAGTGAAGCTGGGATGGAGGAGAGGGAGAGTGAGTGAAGCGGGAGAATGAGTGAAGCGGGGGTAGAGGAGAGGGAGAGTGAGTGAAGCTGGGGTGGATGAGAGGGAGTGTGAGTGAAGCGGGGTGGAGGAGATGGAGAGGGCGTGAAGCTGGGGTGGAGGAGAGGGAGAGTGAGTGAAGCGGGAGAGTGAGTGAAGTGGGGGTAGAGAAGAGGGAGAGTGAGTGAAGCTGGGTTGGATGAGAGGGAGTGTGAGTGAATCGGGAGTTGATTCTGATTCTGATTCTTATCAGGAGCATGCCCAGGCATTGTAGGGAGGTCAAACAGGCAGGTGGAGGCCACACAAACTACTGAGCCTCATTTTGTCTTGTTTTAAGGACATTATGTCAAAGTTGGATCAGCCTGTAGTGTGTTTTTCCACTTTAATTTTGAGTGTGACTCCTTTCTCTCTATTGTCACTGGTTACCTGCACCATGTGATGCAGTGGCACGTACGTCTCCAAAAACATGCTGCCAGGTCACGGAGTACAGGCAGGTGGTAAAAGATGAAACGGGAGTGTGAGTGAAGCAGGGTGGAGGAGATGGAGAGGGAGTGAAGCTGGGGTGGAGGAGAGGGAGAGTGAGTGAAGCGGGAGAGTGAGTGAAGCGGGGTGGAGGAGATGGAGAGTGAGTGAACCTGGGTTGGATGAGAGGGAGTGTGAGTGAATCGGGAGAGTGAGTGAAGCGGGGTGGAGGAGATGGAGAGGGAGTGAAGCTGGGGTGGAGGAGAGGGAGAGGGAGTGAAGCGGGAGAGTGAGTAAAGCGGGGTGGAGGAGATGAAGAGTGAGTAAAGCTGGGGTGGATGAGAGGGAGTGTGAGCGAAGCTGGGAATCTTTCTGGAAACTCACTGTTGAAAATATGGAAGATTACGTAAAGACTAGAATTTTGGCTTTTTTTTTTTATTAAATTCACATTTTCTCCTAGGTGATATTTTAACATCTTCAAATGCACTTTAAGCCACCAGCAAGTAATAAAATATTTTGGTACCTTTTTAATGGCAGAATGCTGAAAAGTTATTTTGAAACCACTTCAGGATGGAAGCAATTTTTCCCTGTCAGCACTCCTCCCATTCATTTGCTAATCACTTTATCACTATTTATCACACCTAAATAATCTATATCTTGTTTTTTTTTCCAATAAAAATTAGGCTTTTTGGAGTTGATACTTGTTTTCAGCAATTACTTTATTTTATATACATTTTATAGGAAAATACAAGAAAAAAATAAAATAAACAATACGCCATTTCTCCAATTCAACCCCCTATATTTTTAAAATAAACAATGCTACTATATAAAAACCCACACATTTTATTTGCTCATTTCTCCTGGCTATCACAACATTTAAATTATGTTCTATATAGCGACAATATATTATTTGGAAATAAGTAAGTATTTTTTCTGGTTTGTGTTTTTTGTACCCTAGCAATAATTACAAGCCCTTATTTGCAATATACCCTCATGATATGCATAGTAAAAAAGCTCAGACCCTAAGGTAACTATTTATGTTTTTGTTTGTTTGTTTTTTTCTTTATTTAACTGTCACTTTTTTCTTTTTTTACAGGTGTTTATGTTTAACAGCTACTGGGGAGGTGGGTTAATAAGGCTTTAATAAATACTAGCTGATTGCACGACATTGCCCGGGTATGTATTTGGCTGGTGTTGGCTCTGCCCACTTTTTCTATCCCTAACACACAAACACTCAATGACCAAGTTTGTGAGCTTTGAGGTCCTTGGCATCAATCATTTGTATTTTTCCATTGAAATTAAACCTTATCTTATTGGCTTTTTTTGGCTCCACCCCTTTTTTGAATTTGAACCTTAGTTACCCAAAGGCCAACTGTACCAGGTTTGAGGCTTGTACCATTAACAGTGCAGGAATGGCAGCAATTGAAATATTCCCCTTGAAGATCAATAGGAGAATTCTGATTGGCTTTTGTAGGCTCCACCCACTTTTCTGAATATTAATCCCAATCACTCAGTGACCAACTGTGCAAAGTTTGAGAACCCTACCATTAACAGTGTAAGAATGGCTGCTGTTTATATTTTTCCAGTGAAATTTGTATTTGTCTCCGCCCACTTTTTGTAACCTTGACACACAGTCACTCAATGACCAAGTTTGTGAGATTTCAGGTTCCTGGCAACAAAATTGTGTGAATCAAAGCAGTTTATCAAGCAAAGAAATCTGATTGACTGTTTGTGGCTTTACCCCCTTTAGTGAATTTGATGCCCAGTCACCCAATGACCGACTTTAGAAAGTTTGAAGTTTGTACCATTAACAGTGTAAGAATGGCAGCATGTAGAAGCTTTCCAGAGGCGCCAATAGAATAAAAGTCACTTAAACGAGCTTAAAACCGATGGGGCAGTGGTGGGCCTATCCCATCCATGCAGACAAAGCAAACAAAGGAAGGACTGTGGCATCAACAGTCAAACAACAATTTATTTATACTCCACAGTAAAAATAGGCAACGCGTTTCACGGGCTCAATCCCGCTTCATCAGGCCAATCAAAAAGGAGCATACAGCTTATCAGCATCAAAACCACACTGAGCGCCTCTGTGTGGTTTTGATGCTGATAAGCTGTATGCTCCTTTTTGATTGGCCTGATGAAGCGGGATTGAGCCCGTGAAACGCGTTGCCTATTTTTACTGTGGCGTATAAATAAATTGTTGTTTGACTGTTGATGCCACAGTCCTTCCTTTGTTTGCTTTGTCTGCATGGATGGGATAGGCCCACCACTGCCCCATCGGTTTTAAGCTCGTTTAAGTGACTTTTATTCTATTGGCGCCTCTGGAAAGCTTCTACATATTGCTAAGTCCACCCTTGGTGGAGGGTTGTACCCATCTTCTTCCTATCTACAGAGAGCGACTTTTAATCCTGAGTGGGGTCAGGTTAATCTCCCCACCTGCCTTCACAGTGGTTGCCTAATGGTAACCCTGGTTTGTGAGTATTAAATTGTTATATTACTCATTATTAATTATCATCTATACAATATCACACTATTGGGCTCTTGGTGTCCCCCCTCCCTTTAAGAATGGCAGCAGTTTAAATATTCCCCTTGAAAATCAATAAGTGATTTTTTTATTGGCTGTTATAATCTCCACCCACTTTCCTGTATCCTATATCAGTCACCCAGTGGCCAACTGTGGCAAGTTTGAAAACCTTGGCATTAACAGTGTAAGAATTGCTACAGTTTATATTTTCCCATGTAAAAAGTAAGTTGTTTTTGGCTCTGCCCACAGTTTCTACAGTTTCTAACCTTGACCTACAGTCACTCAATGACCAAGGTTATGAGCTTTGGGGACCTTGGAATCAATAATTTGCATTTCCCATTGAAATTAAACAAATCTGGCTGTTTGTAGCCCTGCCCCTTTCCAGAATTTGAACCCCAGTCACCCAATGACAGACTGTACCAGATTTGAGGCCTCTGCCATTAACAGTGTAAGAATGGCAGCAATGTAAATATTTTCCTTGAAAATCAATAGGTGAATTTTGATTAGCTGTTGTAAGCTCCACCCACTTTCCTGAATATTAACCTCAGTCACCCAGTGACTAACTGTTTGAAGTTTGAGAACCCTGACATTAAAAGTGTAAGAATGGCTGCAGTTTATATTTTCCCATGTAAAAAATTAGTTGTTGGCTCCGCCCACTTTTTCTAACCCTGACATACGGTCACTCAATGACTACGTTTATGAGCTTTGCAGTCCTTGGTATCAATCATTTGTATATTGCAATAGAAATGAAACAAATCAGATTGGCTGTTTGTGGCTTCACTCCTTTTCAGAATGTGAACCCCAGTCACCCAGTGACCAACTGTACCAGGTTTGAGGCCTTTGCCATTAAGAGTGTAAAAATGGCAACAATCTAAATATTCCCCTTGAAAATCAATAGATGAGTTTTCATTGGCTTTTGTAGTCTCCACCTACTTTTCTGAATATTAATCCCAGTCGCCCACTGTGCAAAGTTTGAGTCAAAAAAGCAGAGGTAAGAAAGATCGGCACAAGATGAACCAGGCAGACCTTCTGGGGGGTAGATGATAACATACTGTGCCTCCAGATCAAGTATCCACATAAACAGCAAGGAAAAAGAGGTTCTGGGCACCAGATGCGTTGCAAACACTATCAATTTATTTCATCCCACCAAAGACAGATACAGATACAAAAAAGGATGGCTCCACCCAATGTCCTGAATATTAATTCCAGTCACCCAGTGACCAAGTGTTGTCAAGTTTGAGACCCCTGCCATTAACAGTGTAAAAATGGCTGCAGTTTACATTTTCCCATTTAAAATGAATGGCTGAAATTTGATGGGCTGTTTTATGCTCCGCCCACTTTTCCTGGATTTGTAACCTCAGTCACCAAGTGACCAACTGTGCCAAGTGTGGGGACTCTGGCTTGATTACTGTGAAAATGGCAGCCTTTTACATTTTTCCCATTGATATGAGTGCGTGGAATCTGATTGGCTGTTTGTAGCTCCGCCCACGTATGCAGGGGGGACCCGAGACCCCCAGAACATATCATCCCAGGTAGTAAGGGATCTGTGTACCAAGTTTCATACAAATCGGTAAAGCTGTTTTTGAGTGATCGCTGCACATACACACATACATACACACATACATCCGCTTTATGGTACATTTATGTGTTTTTACTGAATTGTCACGTTAAAGAGGAACTACAGTGAAAATAATGTAATAAAAAAAAGTGCTTAGTTTTTACAATAATAATTATGTATAAATGATTTAGTCAGTGTTTGCCCATTGTAAATGCTTTCCTCTCCCTGATTTACATTCTGTCACTTATCACATGGTGACATTTTTACAGCTGGCAGTGATGTCAGTGGAAGGAGATACTGCTTGCTTTTTTTGGCAGTTGTAAACAGCTGTAAACGGCTATTTCCCACAATGCAACAAGGTTCACAGACAGGAAACTGCCAGGACCATGGTTTTCACAGTTTCCTGTGGGAGGGGTTTCACCACAATATCAGCCATACAGCGCCCCCTAATGATCCGTTTGAGAAAAGGTAAAGATTTCTTATGTTAACGGGGGTATCAGCTACTGATTGGGATAAAGTTCAATTATTGGTCATGGTTTCTCTTTAAATTATGTGTTTTCCTCTACAAAATTTAAGTTTTACTTACATTTGTAGTTTGCATTTTAAATGTTTTATACTGAAGATGTCTTGTAAAAAATAAAAGCAAAGAAAGAGGAAAACAAAAACAATGAGGGTAATTACTTTCTGAGCACTGAGATAAGTGATGCTGCAGAAACAGTTGATGATGATGAGACGCAAGGGCTTGAATTCATTTTAAAATTCTCATTGAATTCCCCTTGGATATGAATCTCCTAAGTGTAGGATTCATGCATTGTGTATCCATCTATGTTATATAAACATCCAGTGCTGTTCACATCAGGAACACAGCTTGAGTGTTGATTTCCTGCAGTGAAGTATTGTCGACAACACTTCAAATAAACTCATAAATTAATGTCAGTGGAATGTGTTCAAACGCAACAAATTCCACTTCAGCAAGAAAAGAACTGTATCTAAACTATTCAAGCATGACTTGTGCTAATCCGTAAGCAAATAACATTTCCTCTATGCATGCCTCAAAAAGTAAAATTCAGGCAATTTCAACCAATAATAGTTATCTAAGCCGATTAACAGATTACATTATTGTCACATACCTCTATGAATTTTACTTCACATTTATACTTATAACTGATACAGCAAAGCGTAAAGAGAATACTTGAATTGTTCTATGAACTACCTTTTCAATGAACAAGTAGTGGACAAATTTTAAGTTGTCTCAAAATAAAATATGCACCATTATAGCTTATGTATCAAAATATCACACTTTCTTAGAAAATACAAAATTAGGTTTTGATTGAATTCAAAGTCAGTTCACCACCATTGATTTCAATATCTGGGTTGATTCTGAAGCAGTAGTAACATTTTAATAAGGTGCCAGAGAGTTTTTGTTGGTTACTATTTAAACCATTTTTTTTAAATATTTTCAGTGCTTGATTCATTTATATGCACACACTGAAGTATGGTTAATTGCTATACTGAATGCAGAAACCTGAGTTTCTGTGGTTTGAGTTTGACTTGAGTGATGCCTGTTTGGGTCCGATTTGAGGATAACCAACATTTGAACATTCACCCTTTATAAAGCCCTAACCCTAACCTCTGGTACGTATGGTCAGGATCAGTAGACTGACTGATTCTGCACGGAGGTTCTCAATATTGCACTATCTACAGTATATGCTATATGGAGACTTTGTTAAGATGTTGGTATTTGATGCCTTAGTGCTACTAACATCTGAATATTTTTTCTGCCTAAATGTTTCCGCTGTATGCGGATGCTGACTGTACCTGGTACTTTTGCATTTGTACGTTGTTGTATTGATTTGTTGAAACATATATATGTATAAATGTGTGTATTTCACAGCAAACCTTTACTTTAGACATACTTTAAATATTTTATCATTGTTTTCAGTTTACTGTCTTATTATTTATGATGTTTTTTCTTGCATATAGCAAACTTTGAACATAAAATTGAAATTTAGCATAATTTCCATGTATTGTGTTTGTAATATTTAAAGGGATACTGTAGGGGGTCGGGGGAAAATGCGTTGAACTTACCTGGGGCTTCTAATGGTCCCCCGCAGACATCCTGTGCCTGCGCAGCCACTCACCGATGCTCCGCACCTCCGGTTCACTTCTGGAATTTCAGACATTAAAGTCTGAGAACCAGTGCGCCTGCGTTGCTGTTTCCTCGCTTCCCCTGATGTCACCAGGAGTATACTGTGCAGACACAGACCATACTGGGCTTGTGCGATACGCTCCTGGTGACATCAGCGGGAGCAAGGACACGGCAATGCAGGCGCAGTGGTTTTCAGACTTTAAAGTCGGAAATTCCAGAAGTGAACCGGATGCGGGGCCGGAGCATCGGTGAGTGGATGCGCGGGGACAGGATATCTGCGGGGGACCATTAGAAGCCCCGGGTATGTTCAACTCATTTTCCCCCGACCCCCTACAGTATTCCTTTAAATACGGTATTCACATTTTATTGAAAAGCCATGGCTGAAGTTGTATGTTCTCTTGCAGACTTGTTTATTGAAAGATGGAGAATTATACATCTGTTGAAGACATTAAAATATTACCTTTTTTCTCTAACGTGCAGGACACATCCTTCATTTTCAGTGTATTCTTATTAATCTATTTACTAGGTATTGTTTTAAATACAGTCATAGTTACTGTTGTATATTGTGATGATAGCTTGCATACCCCTATGTACTTATTCTTGGTTAACTTATCGGTTGTTGATATATGCTACACAACTGTCATCATTCCCAAGTTGCTGTACATGTTAATATCAGGCTACAATATCATATCTTTCCCGCAATGTTTCACTCAAATGTACTTTTTCTTTATAGTTGCCAGTGCGGAGCATGTCCTGTTGTTTCTAATGGCCTATGATCGGTTTTTGGCTGTTTGTAACCCCTTACGTTACCACAATATACTGAATGCAATCATCTGTAAATTTCTTCTGGTCGGAGTTTGGGTCTCGTCAATCTTAAATTCGCTGTTTATCACAGTTCCTGCTTCCTCTATGTCCTTCTGTGTTTCCAATACCATCCAGCACTTTTACTGTGATGCCAAGGCGTTGTCAAACATATGCTGTGCTGGCAAGGATGCCTTTAACAACGTTATGTATTTAGACCTGATTTTATTTGGATTGGGTCCTTTCCTTTGCAGTGTGGCTTCTTACGTCAAAATTGTGCTTGTCATTTTACAGATTAAATCTCGAAAGGGAAGGAGCAAAGCCTTCTCCACTTGCTCGTCCCACCTCGTTGTTATCCTTCTCTATTACTTTACGGGGGTGTCTGTCTACCTGATGCCCCCATCCAAATACTCTGATGTTCTGGAGCAGATCTGCACTGTGCTGTATGCAACCATTACGCCGATGTTAAACCCTCTCATATACAGTCTTCGGAACAATGAGTTCAGAAGGGCTCTGCAAAGGTTAACCAGAAATATTAATTTGGGAAACAAATACGTTTAAAACAAAATTACACCGGATATTATATAGCCTTTATATAGATATACAGTCTTTGGAACAAAGAATTCAGAAGGGCTCTGCAAAGGTTTATCAGAAATATATATTTGGTAAACAAATAAGTATAAAAAAACACCAGAAATGTGTGTTACCACATAGTTACAAATGAGTTACCTTACTACCAACTAACCAGACCAGAACAGGTAAAATAGGCACATGTAGCACCTGGTAATTTTGGTGCCACCATAGGTCGCAATGCAATAAGTAGGGATGGTGGGATGGGGGGGGGGAGAGGGTAACTTTCCAGTGAAAATTAGGATTAAGGATAGTAAAATATCAGTAAAAAATTACCAATATTCTGCTATCATGTTACCCATTGCCCAATAGTAGAATTATTGTACCATAATCTACTTGTGGCTATCTAGTTGCTTTAGAAGTGTTTGGGTAAACTTTGCTGATTGCTTGATTTTGTGATGCACGAAAATGCTAATATTATTTTCTCATTCATTTTCATGACAATAGTGTTACATTCGGTTTTTGAGCTAAAATGCCTTTGAAAATAAGTTGTATTGTTGTAGTGTTTTAAGTGCTTTTTGCGAATTTGTGCAGCAAAAATATTGATTTTTCATACTTTCGCTGTAAAATTTTTCACATTAAAAATATATATTTTTTCGGGTTTCGCGCTTTTCACTGTAAAATATCTATTTTTTATACTAGCTATTTTCTCAAAAAAAATTCTTGAAATCGAAAATAGCATTTTCGATGTGAAAATGAGCACTATTGCAGCCCCTGGAGAAATGTTTCTGGCCTGCAGGTGGTTAATGTTAGACTTATAGAGGGAGGTGTAAATGAACATGGTAACGTCAGAGTGGGTTGAAATGGTTTTCCATACAAAAATTTTATTATAGTAGGTTCTGTTAGAGGCATAGTAATCGGGATAAGGAGGGACCAATGGTAACATTTAGTAATGAGCAAAAATTATTCTTGTGAAAATAGTAAAAAATTCAATCTTCAAGCACACGTCTTAAAAAATATTTTTTTTAAGTCAAACATTCCAACATATTCATAAAAGCAGGATAACTGGACAGTTTGAATGAACACTTCACCGTGGGATGGAATAATTCTGTATTATTATTATTATTATTATTGTGAATACACTGTTTATAGGTAATGTACCATACCCTATAATCTCACAACCACCCCTCCCCTTTAATGTTAACACTAATAGTTTGCTTTAGCAATGCTAACTGTATCTAGGGCTGGTGCACACCAAAAACCTCCAGCAGATCTGCAAACGCTATTTGTTTTTGAAACGGTTTTTCAGAGCAATTTCTGGCATGTTTGGAGAGATTTTCTAAACATGCCTAGCACCATTTTTGGAGCGTGTTTGTGTAGCAGATTTCATATATTGTTACAGTAAAGCTCTTACTGAACAGCTTCTGTAACAAAAACGCCTTGAAAACTGCTCTGATCTAGCGTTTTTCAGAGCAGTTTTCCACTTTCCTATACTGTAACATTGAGGCAGAAACGCCTCAGAAATCTAAAAAACATGGGTGCTTGGATACCGCTTTTTAAAATCCGAATTGATCCGGATCCAGATACCCAGATATCCGGAACCGAATCGAATATCCAAATCCAACCTTTTTGGTATCCGCGTACACGCGGATATCCGAACGCATTATCCGGGATATCCGGGCAGATTCGGATATCAGGATAGAAAACCGGAAGTGCCCTTTATATTGCTTCCAAAACATTTTTTAGGGTAAATGAGGCATGTAACATCATGTTTTTTTTAAAGAGAAACACTAATTGATTATGTTGGGACTTAAAATAAAAAAATTATAAAAATGGCTGTCAATTAACATCAGGACTAGGTTCCAGACAGCGGTCGTGCAGCCTGCATTGTGTCCAAAGTCCAGCCGCACAACTGGGACATCACAGTTTTCAGCTCAGACATCTTAAACAATTAAAGCTATTGTAGTGGCGCAATAGCTGGTGGCAGTGGCAGACTGGCAGCTGAAGATATAGTTTTGTGTGGACCCTGGTGGTGGTGGGTACCACAGGCAGGAGCAGCAGGAGGAGTAGGTAGATGCAGCTATTGTAGTAGCATAATAGCTGGTAGTGGCAGCAGAAGATATAGTTCTGTGTGGACCCTGGTGGTGGTGGGTACCACAGGCAGGAGCAGTTGGAGGAGTAGGTAGATGCAGCTATTGTAGTGGCGTAATAGCTGGTAGTGGTAGCAGAAGATATAGTTTTGTGTGGACCCTGGTGGTGTTGGATACCACAGACAGCAGCAGCAGGATGAGTAGGTAGATGCACCCTGGTGGTGGGAGCAGCACAGACAGCATGAGACAGGAGGAGGAGAAGAAGTGTAACGTGGGGCAGGCAGCATAGATATTCCACCATGGCACCTAGTGTTGGTACCATGGCACAGTTAAAACATTACAAAGGAGAGGTTCCAGAAAGCGGTCGTACTGCTGCAGTTGGGACCTCCCCACAACTCGGACAGCACAGTTAGCCCAGACACCTCCAAAAAAATTACACAGCAATTGTGTTTAGATAGTTCACCATGGCACCTAGTGTGTTGGTACCACGAGTGTAAATTTTTTTTGAACCAGGCTTATTACTCAAGACGGAGCCTGGAGGTTGTGGTGGTAAAGGGTGGTAAGGCAGGCATAGTGATTTCCAGCCACTTAATTTCCCCCTCTTGCCAACAACAGGGGCCAGGAATTCACCAACCACCCAAGCCTGGTTTATTTTAAGAAACGTCAGTCTGTCCACTGACTGGAAGGACAGATGAGAGCGCTTCTCGGTGACCACACCCCCGGCCGCACTGAAGCACCTCTCTGAAAGCATACTGGAAGAGGGGCAAGCAAGGACTTCCAGGGCATACTGTGCCAGCTCGCTCCAAATATCCAGGTGCTTGACCCAGTAATCCAAGGGGTCCACAGGGGTGTCGGTGTCAAGCCCGCTGTAGGACCCCATGTAGTCTGCCACCATCCTGGTCAGGCGCTGGTTCTGGCTTTGAGAGCCAGATGCTGCTGCAGGCACCTCCTAAGTCGGCAGCTGTACCAGTGTGGAATACAGTGCATTTGTGAACGACAGCAGGTTTGATGGTTGCCTGCTGCTGCTGGATGCAGGCACCTGCTGCTGTGCTGGCTGGACTGTGACAGCAAGGGGGGTGGAAGTCTGGGGGAAGGCTTCCTCCAAGCGATGAACCAGGGACCGCTGCAAGTCCCTCATTCGGTGCACAGGGTCTCCTCCTGCAGGCAGGAACTGATGCAGCTTCCCCTTCAGCCGTGGGTCCAGCATCAGGGTGATCAAGATGTCCTCCCGAGCACGCATCTGCTTCACCCTTGGGTCTTTGCGCAGGCACTGCAACATGTGCGCTGCCAAGGGGAAGAGGGCTGCCATCTCTGCTGACACATAATCTTCATCTCCCCCAGTGCTGTACTCCTCCTCTGATTCATCAGTCTCCCCCTGCTCTTTCCACCCCCGCACCACTGCAGCTGCACTCGGCAGTGCCTCCTCATCCTCAAGGTCAGGGACCTCCAACTCCTCCAACTCCAAGTCCTCAATCTCCTCCTCCTCCTGCCGCACAGTGGTGGACTGTGCAGGTGGCTGCTGCTCCTGCTGGATCAAGCTTTCTCTCCCACTTTCAGCAGAGCATAGAGGGCATTGTCCAGCATGCAACACCAGGGGCATCCACTCACACTCCGACGCACGGTCCCAGCTGACCATGTTGGTGGCCTCCAGGAAGGGTGCCAGCACCAAGCACACCAGCTGCATTTTGCCCCACTCAGCACTGAGGATGATGTCTGGGAGGTGGGTGGTGCTGGTCCCGAACACAGTGGCGTCAGCGGTGGCTTTGGCCAGGTATTGGTTGACAGCCTGCCTCTGTTTAACCAGATGTTCCAACATGGCCAGGGTGGAATTCCACTGTGTTGGAACGTCTACGATGAGACGGTGCCGTGGGAGGTTCAGCTCCAGCTGCACGGCTTCCAGGGATGCTGTGGCACCACCCGAGCGGTGAAAATGACCCACCGTCTTCCTAGCCACTTTCAAAAGTGGGTCCATCTCCTGGTAGGTGCACAAAAATTTCTGCACCACCAGGTTCAGAACGTGGGCCAGACAGGGGATGTGGGTGAGGTCTCCCTGGTGGTTGGCAGCAACAAGGTTGGCCCCATTGTTGGACACCACCTCTCTGACTCTCAGGCCTCTGGGGGTCAGCCAACGCCTCTCCTGCTCTTGAAGTTTGGCCAGGACATGGTCTGCCGTCAGTCTGTGCTTCTCCAGGCTGACCATCTCCAGCAGCGCATGGCAGTGGCGGTCCTTCACACTGCTGCTGAGGCGGGGGTGTTTGGCGGCGGGTTTGCCGGAGTGTGGAACCGGATCAGAGGAGCCTGCTGCACTTTGCACTTCCCCTGACCCTGCTGCCGGGTGGCACCACTCACTGGCTTGATGATGCTGCTGTCCCCTCCTCACCCCCTTCCACCGAACTGACCCAATAAGCGGTAAAGGACAGGTAGCGGCCTGTCCTGAACCGGATTTACCATGAGTCCATGGTCACATGGACCCACTCCCCCACCGCATGGTCTAGGCCACTTTGTACATTGGCCATCACGAAGCGGTGCAGTGATGGGATGGCCGTGCGTGCAAAGTAGTGCCGGCTGGGGATAGGCCAATCCGGCGCTGCGTACTGCAGGAGCGCACGCATGTCGCTCCCCTCCTGCACAAAGGAGTATGGGAGGAGCTGGGAGGACATGGCACATGCAAGTAGGCCTTTCAGCTGGCAGATGCAGCGGCTGCCAGGAGGCTGAGCCCTGACAACAAATGACTCGCTCAGCATGGTCTGGTGGTAGTTTTTGCTTGCACAGGATGAGGAGGAGGGAGCAGAGGAGACCGCTGAGGACTGGCTGCCTGAACAGGCCTCAGTGTCGGCAGGAGTGGCAAAGGGGGTTCTGGTGATGCTTTTTGCCGGAACACTGCCTGCGCCAGCTTCCTTCAGCCTCTTGAACTCCTTATGCTCAACATAATGCTTTTTGGCCAGATGATTGATGAAGCTGGAGGTGCAGTAGTTGGAGGGGTTGCAACCTCTGCTCAGCTTCATCTGGCACACATTGCAAGTAACAAACTGGCAGTCCACTGGGGGCAGGTCAAAAAACTGCCAGATTGGGGATAGAAATTTGCCCTTACGTACTGGGCCTGAATGGGTTGCTTCTGCTTTTTTCTCCCTGCGATGGTTGGGCGTGTGGTGGTTGGGGCCGGGGTTGAGTGGTGCGGCTGGTGGTAGCGGCAGAAGATAACGCAGCAGGCTGTGGGTCCCGCATTCCATGCCCCCTGCTGCTCCTGCCAATGTCAGCGATGCTGATCCTCCGTGACAGACCCACCAACGCATCTTCCTCCTCAGACTCAGAGCTAACATCCCCCTCCTGTGGATGGTAGTCTTGGTCCTTCCCTGCTGGGATGTTGCTGACCCCCCAAACTCCTCTTCTGCTGACACATCAGACAAGGACTCCCCCCCCCAACAATCACCGTCACCATCTGTGCCTCCTCCATATACCCCATTGTGGCCAGAATATCCTCCTCAAAGTCAGTGGTAACAGCCCTGACTGCGCTCGCGGTGTCTGGACTAAAGAGCACGCTGACTGAGGGTAGGCTGCCCGCTGGGGTCGTCATGATGACCGACGAGTCCCCATGCACTGCTAGGCGGCTGCTGCTGCTCCTGCGAACAGGAGTGGTGGTGGGGGTGGAGCTCTCTGTTGTAGAGCTGGTGGTGGCCTGCTCATCCACCATCAGCTGCATCACAGGCTCTGCATCTTTGTCCTCCAATTTGCGCCGCCTAACTTGCTGAAAAATGGCCGCTACATGCTGCTGCACCTCTGCAGCATGACTCCCCCTAATAGCTTGGCGCCCAGTGCGTCCACGGCCAGTGGCTAGCGGTGGAATGGACACTGGCATGGCAGAACTGCTGGCGGAGATGATGCCAGCAATGTTCCCTCTCTTCTTGGCCTTGCTGCCCTTCCCCCAACTGCCAGTGCCAGCAGACAAAGTGTACGTTTGTGTGATGATGTCACCAGATGGATATGGGTTACTTGCACTTTATTGAAATTGGTGAAATCAGTGTTGGACTTTAATGAATTTGCACGGAGTGATAGACAGCAGAGTAGAACACAGAGTGCACACTAACAGTCTATCTCACACACACTGACACTCAGAGTCAGCAGCACAGCAGAAATGCAGTAATCTGTAGTAGTAAGCTAACACAGACAATACTACTCTAACAACTAGCACTGCAGTACTAAAAAACTACACAATAATACAGTAATCCTATTCCCTAAACTATACTGTAGCTAAGGCTAATAGCACAGGCCTGGCCTGTGTGCACAAACAGCAGACACAGACACAGACACCTACTAGCAGAGTTGCTGCAGCAGAGACTGTCACACACACTAACTAAAATCAAAATACAAGCTAGCTAACTAAACAGCAATAAAACAGTGTATAGTACAGGTGTTAATGTGCAAAAACACTGGGTTTAACACAGTAGAAAGCACTTGCTTTAGCCAAACACACTGAAGATGCCTCTCAGTGAGCAGTCACAAAGCAAGGACGATTTTTTCCATTATGGCCGCCACTTATATACAGGGGGGGCTGGCCAGAGTTCCCCTCTGTGACTGGTTGCTAGGGCTTCCGCTAGGAGCCCTCTGATTGGCTCAATGACGTCATGAACGTCATCTCCATGGTCACAGTACCCGGATTCGGATATCCAACAGATATCCGACCAGATATCCGGGTTGCGGATCAATTTTCGTGTTGTGCTATTCGCATTTGCGAAGAAACCTGGAATCCGGATCCGAGGTCGGATAGCTGAAAAAGTTCGGATTATCCAGGTAATTCAGATATCTGGAATCAAGATGAGCACCACTGCTAAAAAATGCTGCAGCCCTCGAGTTTGCATTTGGGGGAAAAAACGAACCGCTCTGGTGTGCACCATCCCATTCACTTTCATTAGCCAAGCGGTTTTCCACCAGCAAGCGATTTAAAAATGCTCAGAACTGCTCTTGGTGTGCACCAGCCCTTAGTCCTGCCAATAAAGCTTTTTGAACAGTAGACGATTCTCAATTTCTTTCCTGGCAGACCCTACAGTTTCCCGCTCTCAGCAAAGTATCTCTCCTCACTTCCATGTGATCCACTGACATTTCCCAACAGAGGCTGATATGTCAGAGAGCACGTTTTTATACTTGGGGGTAGTCTGATGTCTGTGGTAAGGTGATGAGGTTCCTGGGTCACTAGTATTGTAGGAAATCATGGGCGTTCTAATATGGAGTGAAAGGAAATTAGTTCTTGTTTATTTTAACATTAGCAAGCACAGATCAAATATTGCTGTTATTTTTGCTTTACTTTTTTATATTTGTTTTCAGTGACCATATTGTGAAAAATACAAAGTAATTCCACAAATATAGTTCTGAAGTAAAAAAAAATAGCATTTTTGATGCAAATATGACTTTGGAGAATATTAAAGCTCAAAATTGTAACAAATGAACTATAGTTATATTCAAAATAAGTGATGCCTCCTTCCCAGACAATCAAACTGTAACACAGACAGGAGAAGAAGAAGGGAGGCAGGAAATGCAACACTAAAATGTAGAGATAACAGAAATATTATAGTCTAAAACGTCCTATTTTATTATTAAAGCGGAATATAATCCTGCATTTCAACTTTGCTCTAAAACATTATTTACAGTATATTATATGCAACCAGCATTTTTTTTTTTTACTAGACCAGCATTGGAAGGGTTACACACAGAGCTTTAAAGTTCATGGAGAGACATGCTGCCCGCAGCCGAAGTTTATATAGATACATTTAAGTGAACACAATGTAACAAGTAAGGAATGTGACTCACTCTTTCTGACTGTGCAGGAGCTGGAGGACAGCCAAAGAGTGTGTAACATTCACCACTTATTAAATTCTGTTTACTTCAATGTATCTATCTAAACTTCGGCTGCGGCAGCATTTCTCTCCATGGAACTTTAAAGCTCTGTGTGTAACCCTTCCAATGCTGGTCTAGTAAAAAAAAAATGCTGGTTGCATATAATATGCTATAAATAATGTTTTAGAGCAAAGTTAAAATGCTGGGTTATATTCTGCTTTAAGTTAAAAACTGCAAAGGACTTCAATACAATAATGAAGCTGTATGCCAGCCCCAAGGCATTGTCCTCTTATAAATATAGCCACAATGTCCTACAATTACATACTAGAGCAGGGTTGGGCAAATTACGGCTCACGGTTATGGAGCTGGCCCGGCAATAGAGGGCAGTATTTCACTCCGGGGAAATGGCAGCATCATGTGACATGCCATCAGTACATACCAGCGTGTCACATGACACGCTAAAGACCTCCACACATGATACAGTAATATGATCCAATTTTAAAGCAATTCATTATAAATGATGGTTAGTACATAAAAAATGAAAGCTTTTTTTTTTATAGAACTAAGGGCCTGTTTCCACTACACGCAGATTGGATGCAGATTCTGGATGCAGAAAAACTGACTCCAATGAATGCCTATGGGCCTGTTTCCACTAAATGCAATATTTCTGATGCAGATTTTCCCCTAGTCATTTATTGGAGTCAGTTTTTCCGCATCCATTCTGCATCCAATCTGCATCCAATCTGCATGTAGATGTGGAAATAGGCCCTTAACAAAGTTCCTGTTTTTTTTTTGTTTTTTTTTTCATTTTTTCCATTCTTTCATAGTTGGGGTAAAATTTAGCACACGTATGATACGTTAGTCAGATTTTTCAAATCTTAAAAAACATATCTATATATGGGGATTCATCTACATATGATAGGTGCTTGCCAACCTACCTTCTTCAGATGAAATTTGTATGCCAAGAAAATTGGAATGAACTCCCACCATTTGCTGAATTTGAATTCAATGAATAAAAATAAATTTGCCAAAATATCTTTAAGATGTCAGATGTTTTCTCTGTGTTTGTTACCTTCCAGTCTAACGGGTCTTGAAGACTAGGGGCTTGATTCACAAAGCGGTGCTAACCTACTTAGCACGTCTAACGTCTTTAGACGCGCTAACCAGGGTGCTAAGTAGGTTAGCACCGGATTTCTCATTCAGATCGTGCGCTAACTTTGCGCGCGTAAAGTTTTACGCGCACAAAGTTTTACGCGCGCTAAGTCCCATAGGCTTTAATGGGCACTTCGCGCGGTGCACCCTGTGCTCTGTGCAGTACGCGCGTAATGTTTTACGCGCATAAAGTTTTGCGCGCGTAAAGTTTTATGCGCGAAAAGCTTGTTTAGACGTGCTAAGGGGGTTTTCACAGGCGTGCTAACAGTTAGCACCGCTTTGTGAATCAAGCCCCAGTTGTCTTACATGTCTTCATTATGGTCCATGGAAAATGCAGAACTGGCTATTAACCATTTCAGCCCGCGGGTATTTTTCACCTTATGGACGAGAGGAATCTTCAATGTCAGCGCTCCTTCCATTCATTCCCCAATAACTTTATCACTACTTATCACAGTGAAATGATCTATACCTTGTTTTTTTCCGCTACCAATTAGGCTTTCTTTGGATGGTAAATTCTGCTAAAAATGATTTTATTCTAAATTCATTATAATAGGAATAATAGGAAAAAAATGGAAAAAAAATAATTATTTTTCAGTTTTGAGCCATTACAGTTGTAAAACAATTAATCCACATTAAAACTTCAGCGCTAAAAGGTCCTTCAAATATTCATTCCTCCACCAACACCCTTCAAAGTGCAGGTTTACCAGCTCTCAAGAAGACCCAAATTATAAGGTCTGAAGCGTATATACATATGCCACCACGATCACTGGTTCGAAATCCACTCTTCTATATCGACATGTCCAGCCTCCTTCCTCAGCATACAGACATTCCCAGCATTTATAATAAATGAATAAAACATTTATGGGCCCTTTTCACAGGGACCCACAGCAGTAAAACACATATAATAAATAGTAGGTGGGGTGCCGCTCTCCCATCCACCAATCATCCGCCCGACTACATTTCGCAATAGCGTCATCAGGGGCTTGCAGAACGGAAAGGTAGAATAACCGGCACTTAAATAGAAAAGCCACGCCGTTACCAGCGCACCATCGGCCATAGCATAAGTGAGCGACGTCACTTCCGCCTCATCACTTCCGGACTTCCGCCGCTTGGAGCGCACGGAAGGTAACGTATGTACGGAAGCGTCCAATTATATTTAACATCTATGAGGCACATGAGGAATGCACGAGGGAACGCAAGAAAGGTGCGTATTTATTAGCCCTCTTGTCCTCTACAAAAATATTAATATTCAATATGGGAAATCAATCCCGATTACAGTGAATGGATTGCGGACCCCACGTACCTTACACATTATAAAATACCACTTAACAATACTATCCCATTATTGACAAGCGCCGCCACCAGCATAAAATTATACTGCATAGCAGCATTCATCAACAATATAAATACAAATATCCAATCTAAGAAATATTAAAATCATTAACCTAAATAAACATGCAATGAATACAAAAAAATATAAATAAACATATACAGAAACTTTTAGGAAAATAAAATAAAATAAAATAAAAAAAATGTATAAAATAAAAAATAATAAAAATATATATATATTTAATTCAAATCCAGCTCAATGTTTAAGCCCATTGGTTCCATGCAATTTAGCCTAAATATCCATTTTGTTTCTGCTTGAGAAATACTTCTAACCCTATGTGAGCCCCTCCAGTTACCCAAATTCCTTTCTATCCCACAGAAAATTAATCCTGAAGGGTCCTGCTGGTGAAATATTCTAAAATGATTAGACACTGAATGTTCTTGTACCCAATTTCTTATGTTGGTGATATGTTCCCCAATACTTTCTATAAGGGGTCGCCCAACATACAACTTCCCACATGGGCAAGTGAGTAAATATACTACATATTTAGTTTCACATGTAATAAATTGTCTAATCTCATCATGATTCTCTTCACCAAACGTTGGCTGAACTCTAGGGGTCAGACTACACGTCCTGAATGGCAGGCATTTTCTACATTTATAAAAACCCACCTCTCCAAAGGAGCTAATCCCCTGGTATTGTGGCTCATCAATAGCACTAGAAGTTAAAATGTCCCTAAGAACAGGAGCTTTTCTATAAATAATCTCTGGGAGATCTGGTAAAACGCCACACAACACTGAATCTTCCTTCAATAATGGCCAGTGGCGGGTAATAATACTTTTAATTTTCATATATTGCTGGCTAAAACCCGTAATAAAGGGGCATACTAATTCTTTCTCTAACTTCTTTTTATCCTCTAAAATGGAGTCTCTCTCTAATCCTGCAATATCTTCCTGCAAGGTCATTAGTTTACCTGGTTCATAACCCTTCTTCTCAAATTTAGCCTTCAAAATATTAGTTTCTTTATAGTAATCACTTAGCGCTCCACAATTCCGTCTTAAGCGCAAAAATTGCCCCTTTCTTTGGTATTGCGGAGAGCCAATTGGGATGATGGCAGCTTTTTACTGGGATGAAGCTGTTCCTATCTGTGGGTTCAACCTTCCTGGCGGTAACCCCGAACGTAGTTCGGGGTAAGCCGCGCAGGAGGTTTTCTCCGGCCCTGCTCGGCCGATTTTCTTAATTTTTTTTTTTGCTGGATGCAGCTAGCACTTTGCTAGCTGCACCAGTACACCGATCGCCGCCGCCCCACGCCCGATCGCCGCTATCCGTTGCGGCGCGCGGCCCCCCCCCCAGACCCCGTGCGCTGCCTGGTCAATCAGTGCCAGGCAGCGCCGAGGGGTGGATCGGGACTCCCAATGACGTCACGACGTCGCTGACGTCGGTGACGTCATCCCGCCCGTCGCCATGGCGATGGGGGAAGCCCTCCAGGAAATCCCGTTCTTTGAACGGGATTTCCTGATCGAAGCGGGCGGGGGGATGCCGCTGAGCAGCGGCTATCATGTAGCGAGCCCTGGGCTCGCTACATGATTTTTAAAAAAAAACTGCCGCGCTGCCTCCTGGCGGAATTTTTCATACCGCCAGGAGGGTTAATGTAAGTACTAGTCTTAATCACCTCATGCAAATTTTTTATCACTAAGTCTAAAAGTGAACCTCCTCTTGACTATATTCACATGTGAATTTCAGATTAGTTGTTTCCCCATTAAGCCATTCTATAAATAACTGGAGTGAGGAAATATCCCCCTTCCACATAAAAATGATATCATCAATAAATCTTTTCCAAAACAATAAAAATCCCTCATGCTTTCCAAAAATCTTCTCTTCCTCCCAAGCCGCCATGTACAAATTGGCTATACTTGGAGCAAATTTAACCCCCATGGCTACTCCCACTTTTTGCAAGTAAAAATCTCCACCAAACCAGAAGTACTTATGTTCTAATGCAAATTTTGTACATTTAACAATAAATCGTACCTGCCGTATATCCAACTGGCCCTTCTTAAATAAATAATATTCAATCGCTTGAAGGCCTTCATCATGAGGTATTAGAGTATACAAAGAGGCTACATCAGCCTTCTTTTTTGATTTTTTACAACCCCTTTTGCGCGGATATGTATGCTAATTGGGATACAATATATCACTACATTGTAACCAGGGAAGTGTCGTAGGCTTCCATCGGAAGCCTCCAATCAAATTGCCGGCATGGAGATTATGAATGGAAACATTGTTCCCATTCATAAATTTAACGATCATGCAGCAGAAACCGGCGGTAATGATGGCAGCTCCATTTACAGAATAAACACTGTTTTTGAACAAAAACAGTGTTTATTCTTGGCGGACATGTATGGATTGGCACAGGGTACTTTTGTCCCCTGCAGCCAATCCCCCCTGCTTGCAGCAGCAGCGCGATCACGGGCATCTGCCTGCAGGATCGCCTGCAGACCCCCCAAACTGCAGGGACGTGACTAGCGCATCCCTGCGGCTCAAGCTGCTGCCGCTGCTGACGTGAAGCTTACGTCCGCACGGTTGAAATGGTTAAAAGACAAAAATTATTTTCAGATCGTCATTGAATCCATGAACCCAAACTCTTTCTGGGAGATTTAGTATGGGTCTCTACCTGCAATAGTCCCCTACGCCAAATGGTATCCTAGGTATACTGGACTGTACCCCATTATGGAGAAAGGTGAATTGAGTGTCGTACAGAGTTTCTTTACCATGCTTGTTTGGAGGAGTACATTTTCTTTCATGCGTATTTTTTTTTAAATCAGCCACTAATGCAGATCAGTCCATTGCAGATGGAGGTAAAGAGGTGCCCAATGGAGTATAAAAGATTTTAAAACACTAAAAATAAAAAATTGAGGTGGCTTACCTCATAGACGACAACTTACTTTGAGTAGAAATATTTAATGATAATAAGCACAGGCAACGCATTTTGTGGGATCTAGCCCACTTCATCAGGCCAAATAAAGTGCTGCTGCAGTCAAATAGCCACATTCAGGGCACCTCTAGCCTAGCTAGCCTCTTGACCTGAGGAAATGGGCTAGATCCCACAAAACGCGTTGCCTGTGCTTATTCTCATTAAATATTTCTACTCAAAGTGAGTTGTTGTCTATGAGGTAAGCCACCTAAATCTTTTATTTTTAGTGTTTTTTAATCTTTTATACTTCAATGGGCGCCTCTTTACCTCCAGTGAGGGGAGTCCTATACACCAAACCCAAGGTGGAATTCCACCACCTCACGGTTTTAGAGTGCATGAGATTCTTTATCAAGAGAGCGACCTCCTCCAGAATTGCTGGCATACCTGTGTGGAGTCAGGTATAAGACACTCCACCTGTCTTAAGTGGTCGGTTGCCCCGTGTGCAACCCACCTTTGTGAGTATTCCCTTTTCAAACACTTCGACTTATCCCCCTACCGGTGACATACTGCACAATTTGGGCTCCCGTTGTCTTTGTGTTTCTTTTCCCAGTACGCTATTCTACCTGTCATTGTGATTCATGTTGAACCTGAATATGTGGCAGAATGGATCCTAGATTCTTGCTGGGCAATACATTTCCATCTGTACATTATTGATTGGAAGAGATATCTACTAGCTGGGTCCCTGTACAACAAGTGCATGCTGAGGGGCTTATTGGGGAATTTCACTCTAACCTTGGTTAGAGTGTTCTGAAGTCCCTCCTTGGGTAAAGGGGTAATGTAGGAAACATACCTGGTCAGCTCTCTAGCAGCAAGGCTAGCTCTTTGTCTCATTATCACAGTTGGGTCACTTCCAAACCATGCAACATCCCCCAACACCTTGAACGTGTACATGAGCAGGTAGCCTCAGAGACAGGTGTGTGCAGACACAGGTACTTCTTATTCTCTCCAGAGGCATCATTAGGGGCTAGCCCAGCCAAATGACATTAGTCAGTGATAGTGATTAGTGAAGTGGCCAACAGGCTGATGAGACTTGTAGTTCCATCTGATTGGTCTCTGTTCCAATAAAAATGTGGTCCTGTTCAGAGTACCTTGACTGTGATGGCGTTTAGTATTTAGTATCAGTGTGCTTCTCTGCTTAGAGTGTGATAATTGATTTGCCTTTGTATTTTGACCTTTGCCTAACCCTTGACCTTGAGTTTGACTTTTACCTGGACAGACCTTGGATAGAGTACTTTGATCTCCTATTGCCTAGCCCTTTGGATACTGTGTACCACTAATCTCCTGTATATGACCCTAGACTATTTTTTACCAGACTAACTGGCACTGGGATTCCTACAAAGATGTACCATTGGAGACTTGGACTGCCTCACTACCCCTCTTACCCGTATCTATCTGGGTGTAACCGCATGCTAGGACAATGTTTAAAGTCTCCCTAGGCAGAAGTGGGACATGTCACATAAAGTGAGGACTGATTGTGGGGACTGGGGTAGGGACTGAAAATAAAGCAGGAGATGGGCCAGGTCTTACAGTCACACCAAAAATTACAGCCACACCACTTGCAAACAAGAGCCAATTCTGTATTAAGTAAGAAGCCAAGTAATTACATTTAATGAAATTATGCTGTTAACATCACTAGCCTAACTATGCAATATATATATATATATATGCTGCCCATAATTATTCATACCCCTGGCAAATTTTGACTTAAAGTTACTTTTATTCAACCAGCAAGTCATTTTGTGATGGGAAATGACACAGGTGTCTCCCAAAAGACGATGTACATCATTGCGAGAGATAAAAACATTTCCCAGCTTTTACTTACATTTGAGAATAAAGTGTGCAGTCCAGATTTATTCATACTCTTCTCAATAATAAATAGAAAAGCCTTTATTGGTTATTACAGCAATCAAATGCTTCCTATAATTGCAGACCAGCTTTTTGCATGTCTCTCTACAGGTATTTTTGCCCATTCATCTTCAGCAATAGCACTGTATATATATATATATATATATTGTGCTTGGCTGGTACACATAACTTATATATCCCACTGAAGTTCATTTATGACTTTACATATAACAAGGAACAGTGAAGCTCAGCACTCAGTAATTTTGTGTGTGTGGAGTTGCAGATTGCCAAACAGCTCAACATTGTATAAAGGGCTCACCTGTCTTCTTCACCTCCAGATGCAGAAACACGCTTGGCGTGGAAATCGGTTGAAAAATGACAGACCTGGGGCTTCTTTCAGCCCACCATAGGCCGCAAGGTCCCCCAGTGTCCTCCTGGCTCCTCTCCCGGTCCTGCTGGTGGCTCCGTTACTGGTGACTTTTGGGCTGAAGGTCGGCCGGTTCTACCTGAATGGAGACGCTCCACGTCATCCTAATGGCCACTACATGTCATCGCGCCGGCCGGCGTGACAGTCCTGCGCATGCGCGGTTTAGAGTTAGAAAACCACACATGCGCAGGACTGTCACACTGGCCCACGCAATGAGGCGTAGCGGCCTGCGTGATGACATGGAGCGCCTCCATTCAGGAAGAACCGTCCAACCTTCAGCCTTAAAGATGCCAGTGACGGAGGAGCCAGTGGGAGTGGGAGAGAAGCCAGGAGGACGCTGGCGGATCTCGCAGGCTACGGTGGGCTGGAGAAAGCACCAAGTAAGTACCAGTTTCATTATTTTCGAGTGCTCGGGGACCCTTTAAGTGAGTTGGTAAAACTTTTAAAATGCAAAGTTTCAGTACATATTTGAGATTAAATAGCATGGGCATCTGACTCCCCAAGCTTTTATAACTTTTTAATCCAATGCAGTCTGGCATTCACCTTGAAATTCAGAACCAAGAAACATAAGGCTTCACCTCAGGAGCAACATTAGACCCACTGTTTATAGAACTGGGGTGGTCTGCAAAAAGAAGGGGTAGCGTAAAGCCTTCCTGTAATGATCCACTCAGCTGCCTGCGCAGGCAGGCAGCTTTTTGACCACTGTTCAGGTCTGCATTCTGCAGGTCTCTGGAAAGGAGACCTTTTGTCAGTTTTGCAGCTTGCTGCTGCTGAGGGATGTGCATACGTTTGTCATGCAAATTGCCTAGCCACATCCTTTGTAGGCTTGCTCTATATATACCATGTGAATCCACAGTACGTCGCTGGTCATAAGGGTTTGTCCTGTGAAACATTCCTGGAGTGTCAGCCTTGCTTATTGTTTGAAGATTAGCTTAGAGTAATTCCTGGGACTGCACTAGGCATCCTTGCTAGAGCAGTCAGGATTGTATTATTTGTATTGTCTGTTCTGTCTGTCTGTCGTGCTTGGATCGCACTGGCCTCTAGCAGTAGCGGCTGTGGATCCTTCTGGTCTGCAACTCTCTTGCTATACTTGGATCGCACTTGCTCTGACGGAAAGAGCAGTGGATCCTGCTAGCTCTGTTGCCTTACTTGGGTCGCACTCGCTCTGACGGAAAGAGCAGTGGATCGTATCTCGCACTTACAGTGGAGGAAATAATTATTTGACCCCTCACTGATTTTGTAAGTTTGTCCAATGACAAAGAAATGAAAAGTCTCAGAACAGTATCATTTCAATGGTAGGTTTATTTTAACAGTGGCAGATAGCACATCAAAAGGAAAATCAAAAAAATAACCTTAAATAAAAGATAGCAACTGATTTGCATTTCATTGAGTGAAATAAGTTTTTGAACCCCTACCACCCATTAAGAGTTCTGGCTCCCACAGAGTGGTTAGACACTTCTACTCAATTAGTCACCCTCATTAAGGACACCTGTCTTAACTAGTCACCTGTATAAAAGACACCTGTCCACAGAATCAATCAATCAAGCAGACTCCAAACTCTCCAACATGGGAAAGACCAAAGAGCTGTCCAAGGATGTCAGAGACAAAATTGTAGACCTGCACAAGGCTGGAATGGGCTACAAAACCATTAGCAAGAAGCTGGGAGAGAAGGTGACAACTGTTGGTGCGATTGTTCGAAAATGGAAGGAGCACAAAATGACCATCAATCGACCTCGCTCTGGGGCTCCACGCAAGATCTCACCTCGTGGGGTGTCAATGGTTCTGAGAAAGGTGAAAAAGCATCCTAGAACTACACGGGAGGAGTTAGTGAATGACCTCAAATTAGCAGGGACCACAGTCACCAAGAAAACCATTGGAAACACATTACACCGCAATGGATTAAAATCCTGCAGGGCTCGCAAGGTCCCCCTGCTCAAGAAGGCACATGTGCAAGCCCGTCTGAAGTTTGCCAATGAACACCTGAATGATTCTGTGAGTGACTGGGAGAAGGTGCTGTGGTCTGATGAGACCAAAATAGAGCTCTTTGGCATTAACTCAACTCGCTGTGTTTGGAGGAAGAAAAATGCTGCCTATGACCCCAGAAACACCGTCCCCACCGTCAAGCATGGGGTGGAAACATTTTGCTTTGGGGGTGTTTTTCTGCTAAGGGCACAGGACAACTTAATCGCATTAACGGGAAAATGGACGGAGCCATGTATCGTGAAATCCTGAACGACAACCTCTTTCCCTCTGCTAGGAAACTGAAAATGGGTCGTGGATGGGTGTTCCAGCATGACAATGACCCAAAACATACAGCAAAGGCAACAAAGGAGTGGCTCAAGAAGAAGCACATTAAGGTCATGGAGTGGCCTAGTCAGTCTCCGGACCTTAATCCAATAGAAAACCTATGGAGGGAGCTCAAGCTCAGAGTTACACAGAGACAGCCTCGAAACCTTAGGGATTTAGAGATGATCTGCAAAGAGGAGTGGACCAACATTCCTCCTAAAATGTGTGCAAACTTGGTCATCAATTACAAGAAACGTTTGACCTCTGTGCTTGCAAACAAGGGTTTTTCCACTAAGTATTAAGTCTTTTATTGTTAGAGGGTTCAAAAACTTATTTCACTCAATGAAATGCAAATCAGTTGCTATCTTTTATTTAAGGTTATTTTTTCGATTTTCCTTTTGATGTGCTATCTGCCACTGTTAAAATAAACCTACCATTGAAATGATACTGTTCTGAGACTTTTCATTACTTTGTCATTGGACAAACTTACAAAATCAGTGAGGGGTCAAATAATTATTTCCTCCACTGTATCCCTGTTTTGTGTACTTGTCTTGTCTGCTACGAACGCTTGCTGGAGGCTCGGAGAGGTAACCGTTAAGCAAGCGCTCGCGTCCACTGTTTCATGTTTGTCTGTCGGTGGTTAGTTAGGCGTGCTTGTCTCTGTTGTGCTTAACACGCGGAGACCGCGCAGTAAACACGTTCGCTGTTGCGAATGAGTGCGGTGTTTGTGTTTAGTTAGCGTTTGTTATTTTCCTTATCTTCTCATTGTATGATTTGCTGTGCCTTTGCTACTCTCGTGCTCTGCCTTGCTGTAGCCTTGTGCCACCACTGGCAATCGCCTCACTCGCGATTGCGTTCCTACTTCATATCTGCTGTTGTGTGTGCACCGTCGCAGGTGGGCGACTAGATAGGTGCACACACATACAATCTGTCCCTTTGCTCATTCTCATTCGCAATCGCTTCTCAGGGGATTGCGCTCTCCCTCGGTTTCCTCTGTTGTGTGCCCACTGTCGCAGGTTGGCGACTAGATTGGTGCACACACATACATTCCTCCTCTGTGCTTATTCTGTCTTGTGTCGCTGTTAGCAATCGCCATCTCCTGCGATTGCCTTCTCACCTGATCTTCATGGTTGTGTGTTCATCGTCGCAGGGTGGCGACTAGATTGGTGGACATGCATACCCTCTGTCTTTGCTCTCTCTCTTTCAGGGCTATCTTGCCCTGCGTTTCTTCCTTTCGTACAATTCCTATCTGGCGTCGGTGGCAGGGCAGAGGATCTGTTCCTCTGCACTCCACAGCTCCATCTGCCGACAGGAATTTCCCTCTACAGGTGCATTGCACCTTTTGCTGGGTTCCCTCAAATTATACGCTTGTGGAGGATTTCCGCAGTGTCAGCGTACGTCCTGTGCGCTGATCGCGAAGAGAATTCCACAATCGTTACAGTATGACCAGCCAAACCGAAATTCCCAGTGTAGAGGGAATTTCCGATTTGTACGATTTGGTCAAATATGGGTCCTGTATCTTTAAGAGGTTTAAGATACTGGACTCTGAAACTAGAGATGAGTCTATATAAGAATGTTCATTTTTGGCAAATCCTGAATTTCAGGCCACCAATATTTCCACTTGGAGTGGTCAGATTGCTTACAATCTTTTCCAAGGGGATCTGTTCGTGTGGGCTGATGAGTACGCCAGACACAAAAATCTGAGACATAACCCTCGCAGATTTCTGGCTCATGTGTTTTCTCGTAAGCTTAGAACTTGTATGCCAGGTTATTTCTATGAGTTTTTTTCCTGCTGTGCAAAATGCTGATCAGATTAGGTTATGCAACATTTCTGTGTCATTACCATATGTTAATGAGTTGGTGCTTGCAGGCCAATCTGCTGATTCGGCTTGTCAGCCAAAAGATTCGTTGCCCATAGCAACCACAAATAAAGAGGTTATTTCTGTCAAGTCTGAAATGTGCAAAACCATTCAGTATGATAATCAGTTCAATGTTTCTCTTGCCACTTCAGCTTCCAAGCAGGTGCAAGAGAACTGCCTGGATACGTTTCTTGCATTTGAACAGCAGACACGCATAGTTGCTGAAAAGGGAAAAACTAAAAATCGCAAGCATCTGAATAAAACACTCCCTTTTGATGTTTACAATGATGTTGCTCAGTCTCCGGGTTTTTTGCCCCAATCCAAAGCTTATGTAGATCCTATTATAGGTAGGATCGCACACTATATTAAAGCAGTTAAAAAATCTGTTCTTGTTCCTGATCTCCACCCATATGGAGATTATCTTGATACTGGCTTGTTTGAACCTCCATTTGCCTCATGGGGAATTGGGGCCTTGATGGAGGAATTTGATTTTGATTGGAAAGCCTTTTGCGATTTTACATCGCATAAAGTGAAGATGTTTTGATTGTCTCTATTCTATGTACCTTTTGATTGATTCCGATGAATGTGACGAGGGTGATGTGGATCTGGTGATTTATGTATGGCAGACTATTTTGGATGAATTGCACACACACCAATCAATTGATTCCAATAAAGAGACATCATTGTCGGATGATTGTTCCTGCCTTTCTGGGGTAAAGCATGTGAGTCTTGACATTGTGCGATCTGAAATGAATGGGTGTACCACTGTGGTTGATTCCTGTGCGAATCCTGAAAGATTCTCTCCTGACTGTGTGCAGTTTGAATCTATGTGATCTAATGCTTGTTTTTCGGATGTTCCTGCAGATTGTGATCAGCATGAATGTGCCAGTTTTTTCAAAGATGTGTGGGATCCCTTGTCATTTAGAAACAGATCTTTAAGATCTTCCATCTGTGATCCTACTATGGGGAAAATTCCTAAATTATGCAGCATCAAAAGTAAAATTAATATGTCTAATAAAGTTTTTCCTGATGTTGTCGCTATTTCTACTGCAAATGAGTCTTTGTCTCACCCTGTTCACACCTGTAAGGGCCCATTGCCTGGTGACAGTTGCTCCAGTGTTTTTGTCCTGAACGCCTTACAGTCTGCTCTGCAGATCGCGGAGCTTTGCGCTATGGAAGTGTCAGTTTCACAACCTAAGGCGATTTTGGATTTGCAAGTTTTGCGTTCTGACTCCTCGGATTTGACATTGTTAGCCGAATCTAAGAGCGAGACAGCGCTTCGGTTTTGCGAATCTGATGCTGAAGCTTCTTTGCCTTGCCCAGAGAAGCTTTCTCTGAACCTGCCCTGCACCATGAATGAAAACATGATCCCCACTCGCACTGACATTTGTGAGTCCCTTTCTTGTTCTGAGGAAAGTGCTGATTCTGCACCCTGTACTCTGGATGAGTTAATATGGCCTTTTTTAGAATCTCCTGCGGAGTCCCTAGAGGCTCGTCTAGGTATTGCTACTATACTCACCTGTTTTTCTGCAGTTTTGGAGTTGCAAGCTAGTTTGACTGCTACGCAGAATTCTGGGTGCAGTGAGATTGAAGTTAGGGAGTCAGTGTGTGTTCCAGTAAATATTCCTGTACATCCTGCTCATGATGATGAAATTCAGTCTCAGCTTATGTTGGAACCATTCCTGGGACATCTGCCCTGCCTGCAGGAGGTATTTAATGTTCAGCCCTGTAACATAGATAGTTCAGAACCCTTCATAGAAAACTTGGAAAATGACATTTCTGAGGTAATTGATGTTTTGGAGGTTTCCAAGTCCCTCCTAAAGGGTGCAGAACTTCTAGGAGATACCTCCTGCCTCCCAGATCCGTCTGAGGTTTTGCCCACTTCTGTGGGCATTGCTGTTGTGCTGACTACTGTTGCAGCTCTGGAGGAGCTTCAGTCTTGTGTAGTCAATGATGAATATGGGGTAGATACCAGTATAGTCACAGAAATTTCTAGGTTTGAGTCCAAGCCTTCTTCTGAAAGTCCAGTGCTTGTGACCACTGCTCGTGATGATTCTCGGCCTGGTTCTGGTTTTGGTCTTGTCGTAACGGACTCTGAGGTTGGCAGTTCCTCGACGTGTCCTGAAGCTCCCCTTGGGCTAGTGTACCCCGATGTGTTCTGTGACCCAGAAAGCCCAAGTGTGTCTCAGTTGCCAGCCTGCTCAGATGCTTCCTCGGTGGAAACCTGTTCTGATGTTGCCTGCCTGCCTGCATGCCCAGAGGTGGTCGCTGAAGGTCCTGGTCTTGATGCTTGTCCTGGTAATTCTGAATCCGATATTGTCATTGGTTCCATAGGGGTTCTTGATAGTTCTCCGTGTGAGCCTGGTGATCGTTCTGCCCTCCCGGGATCTCTGCGGAGCTTCAAAGTGTTCTGGGAGATCCTGGGAGAAATATTTCCTGGTACCTTGGATGAGATCAGCAGTGGGTGCTTTGTGGAAAGGGACACTTCGAATGAGTATTGTGGCAGGTTTGGTATTTTTGGACTGTCCCTGGAAGGTGGGTGTCGATGGCTTCTTCTCTGGCATTCACAGTCCTGATGGGTGTTACACTGAGACTTGTGGTACTGATGGGCATGTTTCGGTGGCTTCTCCTTCCGATGAGGTCGGTTTCGGGTGGGCTGACTCTGGAATTGGGCCTTGTCGGGCTGTCCCGACCTTCATGAGTCTTCAGTTAGAGTCTTTTGCAAATATCAGTTTTGAGGGACGTCTGGAATCCGTCCCTAGAGGAGGGGGTACTGTAATGATCCACTCAGCTGCCTGCGCAGGCAGGCAGCTTTTTGACCACTGTTCAGGTCTGCATTCTGCAGGTCTCTGGAAAGGAGACCTTTTGTCAGTTTTGCAGCTTGCTGCTGCTGAGGAATTTGCATACGTTTGTCATGCAAATTGCCTAGCCACATCCTTTGTAGGCTTGCTCTCTATATATACCATGTGATTCCACAGTACGTTGCTGGTCATAAGGGTTGTCCTGTGAAACATTCCTGGAGTGTCAGCCTTGCTTATTGTTTGAAGATTAGCTTAGAGTAATTCCTGGGACTGCACTAGGCATCCTTGCTAGAGCAGTCAGGATTGTATTATTTGTATTGTCTGTTCTGTCTGTCTGTCGTGCTTGGATCGCACTGGCCTCTAGCAGTAGCGGCTGTGGATCCTTCTGGTCTGCAACTCTCTTGCTATACTTGGATCGCACTTGCTCTGACGGAAAGAGCAGTGGATCCTGCTAGCTCTGTTGCCTTACTTGGGTCGCACTCGCTCTGGCGGAAAGAGCAGTGGATCGTATCTCGCACTTATCCCTGTTTTGTGTACTTGTCTTGTCTGCTACGAACGCTTGCTGGAGGCTCGGTGAGCTAACCGTTAAGCAAGCGCTCTCGTCCTCTGTTTCATGTTTGTCTGTCGGTGGTTAGTTAGGCGTGCTTGTCTCTGTTGTGCTTAAAACGCGGAGACCGCGCAGAAAACGCGTTCGCTTTTGAGAATGAGTGCGGTGTTCGCGTTTAGTTAGCGTTTGTTATTTTCCTTATCTTCTCATTGTATGATTTGCTGTGCCTTTGCTACTCTCGTGCCCTGTCTTGCTTTAGCCTTGTGTCACCTCTGGCAATCGCCTCTCTCGTGATTGCGTTCCTACTTCATATCTGCTGTTGTGTATGCACCGTCGCGGGTTGGCGACTAGATTGGTGCACACACATACAATCTGTCCCTTTGCTCATTCTCATTCGCAATCGCTTCTCAGGCGATTGCATTCTCATTCAGTTTCCTCTGTTGTGTGTCCACCGTCGCAGGTTGGCGACTAGATTGGTGCACACACATACATTCCTCCTCTGTGCTTATTCTGTCTTGTGTCGCTGTTAGCAATCGCCATCTCCCGCGATTGCCTTCTCACCTGATCTTCATGGTTGTGTGTTCATCGTCGCAGGGTGGTGACTAGATTGGTGGACACACATACCCTCTGTCACTTTGCTCTCTCTCTTTCAGGGCTATCTTGCCCTGCATTTCTTCCCTTCGTACAATTCCTGTCTGGCGTCTGTGGCAGGGCAGGGGATCTGTTCCTCTGCACTCCACAGCTCCACCTTCCGACAGGAATTTCCCTCTACAGGTGCGTTGCACCTTTTGCTGGGTTCCCTCAAATTATACGCTTGTGGAGGATTTCCGCAGTGTCAGCGCACGTCCTGTGCGCTGATCATGGAGAGAATTCCACAATCGTTACACTTCCCCTTTAGCAGAGCAGGAGATCAACTCCACCTTGCTATTGGGATTGCTCGAGAGGTGGAACCCTATGCCTGATAGCTCCAAATTCCCTGGAGAATACCAACCAGTATGGTTAAAGAGGTTAAAGATGCTTGATAGGGGATACCCTATACTATAATTTTCCTCATAATTGTCAGAAATTTAACTCAAAATTCTACCAGAATTTTTAAAGAATTTGCAAAACTATTCAGTACTTCAGAATTTGGAGAAGGATAGAAAAACACACAGACACCGGGAGCCCAAGATGGTGTAGTACGTTAGTACTATATGAGTATTACATGGATGAGTGGCGATTGCGAACAAAAGTGAAATTGTAATACTCAGAAAGCAAGGTTGCTAGGAAAGCAGCCACTGTGTTCACACGAGGGGACGTACCATCCCCCTCGCAGTGTGAGACAATAACAGAGGACTTTTACTTTCAGTTTCTATACGTTCTGCTAGCAGAGAGAGATCAAAGCATTCTAAGAATTTACAGCACAACGAGTTCTGCCGACTGAGGTCAAAAGCAGAGCGCTCATCTCACATGAGATACCTCAATTGAAGCTACTAATGGGTTAAAGCGTTTCATCCTCCTCCCTACAAAAATTAACATATACAAGTGGAAATTACATAATAACGAGGTAAAAATAAATAAGTATTACAATATAGCAGATAAAACATTAAGCAGTTAAAATATTACTTTTACTTCATATCCAGGCTAAGAACATACAGTTCCAGTATCAAGGACAGTCCATTTAATTTAAACAGCCGTGGTGATTGCGCCAAAGTGCATTTTCATCGTCTTTTTATTTACAGCCAAAAACACGTTTCGTAGCTCACAGGCTGCTTCATCAGAGGCAAAAAAATATATGTTCTGTAGTACATCAATTGTATCACAGAAAATCTCTGCAGGTTAAAGGAGTTATCAGGGAAATATAAAAAAAAAAGCTTTACTCACCTGGGGCTTTCTCCAGCCCCTAGCAGCCGACTGCTCCATGCTGTCAGAACTACTGCGCCTGCACGGTAAGCCCCGTACAACGTGGGCTTGATTGACAGCGGCGGTTCGTGCACACGCATCGTGGAAAACCTCGGGGTCGGCTTCAGGACTGAGAACGGAGACCGGGACAGCGGCGGGGAGCAAAGGTGACAGCGTGGGACAGTCGGGCTGCAAGGGACTGGAGAAAGCCCCAGGTGAGTAAAGCTTTTTTTTTTATTATTTCCCTGATAACTCCTTTAAGCCACATACTGTATACCGTACATTAATCACGACCCCACAGGAGTCAGAAAGCAGAAGTAACAGAGTACTCGGAACTGAGCGAGCACGATCTGGACGGGGACAGGATACAGGAACAAAGAGGAATCCGAATATAGACAAGCAGCCTGGAGACAGAGATCAGGGCACTTTCTGTTTGGCGGGAACCCAACTTCCCTAAAAGACTACTATAGCAAAACAAATGTAAAATGCTTGTGTACACACATTCAAGTCAATTTCTCCAAGATTAAAAAACACAATAAATTACTATTTTCCTGTGTCGTTGAAGCTTACAAACTAACCATGTACCTATTTTGGCAGTTGGACTGAGCAACTATTATTCAGTAAGTGTTTTTGAAAATAATGAAAAAACCATTGAATCCCCCAAGAGTATATGAACTAGTCCAGCGTACTGTAAGTGACAGCAAAATAAAGAAAAAGTAAATTTAGTGGATTTTACACTGGCACCAATGTCTATTTTAGACTTATGCATACAACTGTATTTAGAATTTTAATAATTAATTAAGTAGCCTCTTAACTACTGTGGGACCGCCTCATGCCAATGGGCGTGGCCGCGGCGGCAGCCCCAGGACCGCCTAACGTCGATTGGCGTCAAGTCCTGGGGCTGGGAATGCCGGAGATTGCGTACAGGCTGCATGCGCATCTCCTGCTCGGGGGGTGGAGCTCCGCCCCGCCCTCAGTCTCCGAGTGGCGATTGCCGCTCGGGTGAGTGTTAGACGGTGAAACCGCCATCTTTTCACTAAGTGATCAGCAGCAGCGCTGTACTGGGGACAGCCATGTGACACAGCTGTCCCCCTGGGGGACAAGAGAGTGATCGGCTCTCATAGGCAGAAGCCTATGACAGCCAATCTCCAGGATTGACCGGCTGGGGAGAGGGAGGGGTTTGTTTAAAAAAAAAAGGACAAAGAGTAAAAAAAAAGCACAAAAACACACAAATAAATATTTATTTAAAAATAAATAAACAACTGGGGGGTGATCAGACCCCACCAACAGAGAGCTCTGTTGGTGGGGGGAAAAGGGGGGGGGAATTACTTGTGTGCTGTGTTGTGCGGCCCTGCAGCTTGGCGTTAAAGCTGCAGTGGCCATTTTAGTGAAAATGAGCCTGGTCTTTAGGGGGGTTTACCACTGTGGTCCTCTAGTGGTTAAGCAAGATTACCATCCATGACTCCTACATCATTGACTGAGCACTTTTATTGGCATAGTTACTGGAGGAACTTTCCACCTCTTACCGTCCTTTGAGTTTCAGTTTTACTGTGACTAAGCTGTGCAAGGCCCGTTTGACGTCCTTGTTGCGTAGGCTGTATATCAGAGGGTTTAACATGGGTGTGATGGCCGTGCAGAGCACTGTAGAGACCTGTTCCATGACATCCGAATACTTGGAGGGCGGGATCATGTACATGGAGGCCCCCGTGGCGTAGTAGAGCAGGATGACCGCCAGGTGCGAAGAGCAGGTGGAGAAGGCCTTCTGCTTGCCCTCTGCAGATTTAATCTGTAAGATCACATTAAGAATCTTGACGTAAGATGTCAAACTGCACAAAAAGGGCAGCAGGCCAAACACTAACAACTCCATGTAAACAATATTATAGAATATATCTTTGCCGGCACAGGAAATTTTCGTCAGGGACTTTGCCTCACAGAAGAAATGCCGAATGACGTTCGTCTGACAGAAGGACATCTTTGACACCGGGATAGTCATCAGAAAGGAGTTTAATGAGGCCGACACCCAAATTATTATTATGAACAAGATGCACATTTTCTTACTTAATAAACTGTGATAGTGTAAAGGGTTACATATGGCCACGTATCGGTCATAAGCCATGACAAACAGTAGGATGTCCTCTGCACTAGCAGCTAGCAGGAAGAAGAAGGTTTGTGAGAAGCATTGTGGGAAGGATATAGTGTTGTCTCCAGAAAGGAGCATGTGCAGCAGCTTGGGGACGGTGACTGTGGTGGAACATATATCCACAAAGGACAAATTGCACAGGAAAATATACAAGGGGGTGTGCAAGTGATCACTAACATATATGACAGTCAAAAGGAGAAAGTTCATCAGCAAGCCAATCAAATATATCAGGAAAAATATGCTAAATATAAGTGATTTGTCACCAGTTTTGTGAAAAAAGGAACAATTTGGAAGTTATCTGGAGATGTACCATTCAACATGGGTGCCTAGAACAAAACAAAGAGATATTATTGTGTAAGAACGTACAGAGTTATAAAAGTTATGGAGAGATAAAAGTTATAGAATACCAAAGACCTAGTATTACTTTTCAAGTCATACAAATGGTCTGAAAGGTGGATTAGTATGGTTCTACGAAGGTTATAAGCACAATGCACAACCGTTTGCACAGTAGAAAAAAGCAGACAGGCACTACACTGTTAGTGTGTCACAGTGAGGGTAAATAAGTTTAACTGATGTCAAGAGGATCTGATCAGGTAGGAAAAAAAACGTGTTCCATGCGTGCTCAAAACATATGAAACAGCAAGATAGATTATCCAGGAGGAAGAAAAAGAGCAGTTTGGCACTTGTATTCCACGTAAAAATAAGCTTTATTACTTCTGGTTTAAGAGAAACATCTCCAAACAAGCTGAAATAGTATGGTGTAAAATCCTTCCCGGTCTTCCAAGCGCTCTCTGCACGTGCAGAGAGCCTCTGAGGACGCTCAATAGAGCAAAATGGTCGTCAGGCCACAATACTGCTCCCACCTCACCCCACAGTGCTTGGAAGACCGGATAGGATTTTTACACCATACTATTTCAGCTTGTTTGGAGATGTTCTCTTAAGCCAGAAGTAATAAAGCTTATTTTTACGTGGAATGCAAGTGCCAAACTGCTCTTTTTCTTCCTCCTGGACAATGCACAACAGTCACAGATGGATTTGTACTTTCTAGCCAAGGACTGCTGCCACCAACCTCCTCCACCCCCCCCCCCCCCCCCCCCCCCCCCACACACACACACACACACACACACACACACACACAACAACATTCTCTCAAACACTTTGACTAGTGATCACTGATTTGCAGGAGGGAAGGCCTGTTTTAGTGACTCGTGTATATGTAAGTGTGCTTTCTCTCAGCTCACAAATAATTGTACTTCATGCCAGAGACCATCAGTAGTAAGATAATAGTCATCTCCCTCGCTGCTCTGCTGTTGTCAGAGACCTGTTGCTCAGCTGTCAAAAGGCAACAATTAACTGATAAGAAACATGTAACCCATTATCCTCTATATGGGGTTAAAATACTGTCTAGGTTTAGGTTCTTTTCAGCAAGCAGCTTCTTTTCTGTTTTGTAAATGAACAGTTCATATGTCTTCTGTTTACCTATTAACATGGTCTGTTCTGTTACAATCCAGTGCTGAGCAGATAACACTGGAATTTAGCATGGTTATTAAATTTGAGGAAAAAAGATGCACCCATGCATATTGAAATTTTGCTTTGTTTGATGGGCCTTCTTCAGTCTCAATTCTTTTACTGATTGTTTTACTAATGGCTGCTACGGTACAATACTCTACTGCTACCTTTAAAATGAGCCAGCAAGGGATAAAGCTTGAGCATAGAGACTGCTGCCATAGATTTCCACAGGGAAGAAAATTGAATATCTTTAAGTTTAAAATGTACAACTCATTTACAAGGAGGGGGGGGGGGGGGGGAGTGTAGAGTCGGCTGACCAGCTATACTGTCTGACAGCTCAAGTTGTAAAGTGGAGCTGATATTCCTGGGACTGTGCGCTGTGCAAAGCAGAGTAGCCTTGTACCAAGACTGAGAGAACGATTTATGGGGGGGGGGGGGGGGGGGGAGGAGTGTAGAGTCGGCTGACCAGCTATACTGTCTGACAGCTCAAGTTGTAAAGTGGAGCTGATATTCCTGGGACTGTGCACTGTGCAAAGCAGAGTAGCCTTGTACCAAGACTGAGAGACGATTTATGTTGACGTGGCCTTTTTACTCTACCCAAGTCCTGCCACCCTTCTTCCCTTCTGCTTTTTCAGCGCCTAAGGCCATGGCCTCGTGGCCTTACCAGAAATCCTGCCTTGACAACAGTGGCTCTGTACGTGTGGCTTGTTTTCAGCGACAGAAAGGGGCATACATTTGCATATCTGCTCACTGGGAAGAGCTGATTGGAGACTTGTCTTTCCCATTGTAAGGATGGAAAAAAAAAATTAAATGTAAAATACATCAAAACACAGAGAAGAAAAGAACATTTGCTGCAGGACTTAAAGTGAACCAGAGACGAAGCACCCTCATGTATTTTACCATGGAAATCAGTGGGAACATTAGAGAAAACACTTACCCTGCTCTCTGTTCCATCCTCACTGCTAAAAGTGTCTGTTATCTAGCTGAGATAAGAATCCCGGACTGAGCATTGAGTCTGGCTTTGCTATAATGACTCAGCTATAATGATTCCTGAGCAAAGCCAGCAGGGGGCAGGCTTGGACTTGAAAAGACACAAAAGAACACAGTCTCAGCTATAATCTTTCTGTAGCAAAGCCAGCGACTGCTCAGTCGGGATTCTTATCTTAGAGGTGATAACAGGCAAATTAAACAGAAAACAATGTAACAAAGAGCAGATTAGGTGTTTACTGTCATGTTCCCACTGATTTATAAGGTAAAATACATGAGGGTGCTTCATCTCTGGTTCTCTTTAAAGAGACTCTGTAACATGAAAAACATCCCCTGGGGGGTACTCACCTCGGGTGGGGGAAGCCTCCGGATCCTAATGAGGCTTCCCACGCCGTCCTCTGTCCCACGGGGGTCTCGCCGCAGCCCTCCGAACAGCCGGCGACTGTGCCGACTGTCAGTTCAATATTTACCTTTGCTGGCTCCAGCGGGGGCGCTGTGGCGACTTTCGGCACGGAAATAGACGGAAATACCCGATCTCCGTCGGGTCCGCTCTACTGCGCAGGCGCCGGAAACTTGTGCCTGTGCAGTAGAGCAGACCCGACGGCGATCGGGTATTTCCGCCTACTTCGGCGCCGACAGCCATCAGAGCGCCTGCGCAGGAGCCAGGAAGGTAAATATTGCGTCACCGCTGTACGGAGGGCTGCAGCGAGACCCCTGACGGATGGAGGACGGCGTGGGAAGCCTCATTAGGATCCTGAGGCTTCCCCCACCCGAGGTGAGTACCCCCCAGGGGCCGTTTTGTCGTTACAGTTCCTCTTTAATGACCTTCTGGTTGCTAAGATGAGAATCAATCTACCTCCCAGTCTAGGAGGATGTCATTAAAGCGACGCTTCCAGGCGTTCAATTTGTGGGCATTGCAGCTATTGCAATTATAGGTGCATTTGCAACCATTTTGCTTCAAAGGGACACTATCCCAAAAAAATGTAACATGTAAAATACATGTAAACACATACAAATAAGAAGTACATTTCTCCAAGACTATAATGTGCTATAAATTACTTTTCTTTTATATTGCTGTCACTTACAGTAGGTAATAGAAATCTGACAGAACCGACAGGTTTCCGACTAGTCCATCTCCTCATGGGGGATTCTCAGGGTTTGCTTTATTTTCAAAAGCAGTTACTGAATGGCAGTTGCTCAGTTCAACTGCCAGAATAGTGTGCAAACAGGTAGGGGGCATCGCCTCCATCTTTGCATAGATCCTTTCAAAGGAGTGCTTTTGTAAAGGTTTGTAAAGAACAAATTAAATACTGAGTCTCGCTCTCACTGTATTTTTTTTTTCCTGTCATCATTTTTATGTGTTAGCTCCTGCATAAAGTACATATATATATATATATATATATATATATATATATATATATAGCCACAGAAATACATGGTGCAGTTTTATACTGCAATCATCAAATTCAGCATCATGACACCACCAATAACTGTCTACTAGTTCGGCTCATCCTCCATACGAGAGACAGTGAGACTACAGCGCATCATCTGAGCAGCGGAAAGGATAATTGTCTGTAGCTCACCTTCCCTGCAGGATATTTATGCTAGAAGGTGTAGAAAGAGAGCAACCAGGATTACCTCTCCAGCACTGACACCAATTCTGATACCACTAGAAGGCAGTACAGCACAGGACTGCTAATGGAAAATGTACGCTTCTCATCCTGTTTACCACTATTTTATTTCATATATTGTCCTTGTCATGTAATATCTAGAATTTTTTCACAGTATTTTCTGGTTGAACTCGATGGACGTATGTCTTTTTTCAATCCAAACAACTATGTAACTATGTAATGATACAAGTGAACACATCACATGTTCACACACAAGTCTTGCATTTTGTGAAAACGTTGTGACTTTTGTAGATAAAAAAGTGTGAATTATAGAAAGACATTTAAAGGGAACCGGAGAGGAAGCTGAATAAAAAATAGGAAACTGTTTTATACATACCTGGGGTTTTCTCCAGCCCCATAAGCCTGGATCGCTCCCACGCCGCCATCCACCGCTGTCTCTATCGCCGGTACTTGGTTCCGTCACTTCCGGCGGACGCGACCAAATGTCCGCATCACAGGGGCTCCCTCCTTATCCTTACGCATGCGGCTGCGCAGTATGCAGCCGCACGCGTAAGTGTATGGAGGGATCCCCTGTGACGCGGACAAATGGCCGCGTCCGCCGGCCGACTGGCGGTAATGACGAGACCCGATATCGGCGGATACAGGCAGCGGCAGACAGCGGCGATCCGTGCGTATGGGGCTGGAGGAAGCCCCAGGTATGTATAAAAGCTTTCCCCCAACGTCTCTGGTTCCCTTTAATTAAATTCACATACAAATTTGCAATTGCAACCCTTAAAATCAGCATTGAGTCGCATGGCATAAACCTGATGACTGCAGCAGTCCCTATCTGTTAGTATTAATTATTTATAAAATAATGATGATAATGATGATAATAAGAATAATAATAATTATTATTATTCAGAGAGACATATCTGCAGTGAGTACTGTCCCCTTACCATGGCCTGTGTGCGTGTGACAAAGGGAAAAGAGGCTTTTATGCTGTGTGACTTGTGGCTTAATTACAATATCATGAAAACAAGAACTCCGATGAGAAAATGGAATTAATCTGTTTTCATCTCACAATTAAAGGGGGATAATTTTCTCGAATTCCCAAATCAATTTTAAATAAAGGTTTCATAAGAAATATGTATGAATATGAAATATAATGTAATATAATATAATAATGTAATATAATGTAATCATACGTGGAATTTAAATGACTATAGCTAATGAGCAAAAGATGGAAGAACCGAGTGGTCCTATATATAGTAAGTTACTTTTACGGGGTTTGGGATTACAGTGCCATGCATGTCCTGTCAGATCATGAGGCAGGAGCCACACTTTCTCCCAATTTGTGGGGCTATGTTTTTTCTCCATGTGCAATTTTTCCATATTGTTTGCGATTATCCGTATTGCAATACATTGCAATAGGAAACATCCTGAAAAAAGCAGAAAGCTATCTGATTTTACAATGCAAAAAAAAAGAAAAATGTGTGAACAGAATGCTGTAACGCTGGCTGTGATGCAGGCTATGAAGTGTACACAGAATATACGATAATCGAGGTCAGATCATCAACTGAGGTCATACACGAAGTCAGAGATATGCGGTACACAGGGACTGAGGCAGAGCAAGATCAATAACAGACTAGGATCATACACTGGTAATCAGATGGCTAAAGTACAGTAGGCTAAGACAGGTGCGAAAACGTTACACAGTCCGAAGTCATACACATAGGTCAGATGTCAGTCATATTGGAAGGATCAAACAGGAGTGAAGTCAGGGACAGGCCGAGTCATACACAGATATCAGATGGCAGTAATATACAGAGGGGCTAGGCAGATTCAAGGTCAAGAGACTAGAGTACATATATATAGCGCTGATGCACAATATATGAAATGTAGCTCTCCGGAGTCCGGAACTTTAACTAGACTAAGTAGTAAAGCAAGGTCCAGTGCTCAGAGAACTGAAAGCTATAACGGACAGCGAGTAACTGAATGCCCAGGGTTTATAGAGCAGGGATAGAGCACAGACTAAGCCCACAGGAAAATCAGGCCAATCAGCAACATCCCTGCAGCAAGTGTCAGCTGACCGCAAGAATCAGCTGACACACTTCAGACACGCCTTCTTAACCTATAAAGGCAGTTCTGAGCTGTGCGTGTCCTTCTAGAGAGACTGCCAGAAACAACACGTTGACCCACATCTACAGGGGAGCCAGGGAAGCGACCGATCAAAGAGGAAGAGGAAGCTTTCTCCAGCTGCTCAGAGCAGCCTCCAGAGACAACACCAGGTAAGTTTGTTACAAACGCAAATTAATTTAAAAAAAAAAAAATCCCTGAGTGAGCCATTGCCTCCAATGAGGCTTGTGGTCATTTACCTTTTGCCACATTCAGCAAAACACACAATTCTGACAAATGTGAGACACTTTCTATCAGTGTTGCTCACGAATTTTCGGCAAAGTCATTTATGCATTGCGAATGGCATTTTTGCTTTGCGGAGACATGAAAAATCATTATTTTTACCACAAAAACTTATTTATTTTAGTGAAAAAAAACCCAGTACATTTGCAAAAAAATGCAAAAAATCACAAACTTTTGACAAAATGATTTTCAATGGCATTTTCGTGCGAAAGTCAAGTTTAACATTATGTCTGAGAAAATGAATGAGGAAAGAATATCCACATTTTCACTCATCGCTGCTTGCTATATTTTTTAGCAAATTTTAGCAGATCCTCTATATTTTCTTTGTAGGAAATGGCTTTCATCTATTAACCATACCTCATATGAAGAATAAAGAAGATTATTGTCACACGTAGTACAATACTTGCCAAAAACTCCTGAAGCTCCGCCACTGTTGCTGCGGGTCTTTTTCTTTCTTGTCTTCTCATTCAGTTGGGAGGGTTGTCAAGTTCTTGGCAATGTCACTATTGTCCCCCTAACAGGAGGAAAGCGCTATGTAAATGTTAGGATAGGATATATCAAATTATGCTGAGTTTTTTGCATCATTTTTCTGATGGATACCTTTTAACGATGAGATCCCTTTGATGCTTTGTAAGCATTCTGTATACCATGCAGTGGCGTAGCTAATGATTATAGGGCCCCATAGCAAAACTTTCATTGGGCCCTCGGTTGTAGGCACTCTTGAGCAGTGCCACCTGCCCCTATCCTATGGCTAAGAGTAAATTGGGTAATTTAAATTCTCATGCAATCTACACTGCATATAGTCCATGGGAACTTAGAAAAAAATCATAGGGTGGAGAAACACAAGAAAGTTAATGGGGAATACATCACTTACCACCTGGGCCCCCTCTGCTCCTGGGCCCCATAGCAGCTGCTATGGCTGCTATGGCTATTGCTACGCCCTTGATACCATGGGTTTTGCTATGGTAGCAACTGAGTGAATGTCAGGAAAATCCTTCACAGAGGTGCCAAGCTTGTAACTTCTGGAAAACAAATACTCCAATATTTTGCCTGACGAAGCATGTTGTCCCGTGAAATGCGTCACATGTGAATTTCTGTATGTGAAAATGAACCTGTTTTTTGAAATAAGACCCATTGGTCCTTATTCAGTTTTCTTTCTCTCCTAAGATTTCTCTTAGGAGATAATTTTCCATCTTCTGTTTGAAATAAATTCAATATACTCTATAGATGATTATTATTATTATTATTGATTTATAAAGCGCCAACATATTCCGTGGCGCTGTACAAAGTAAGAAACAAACATGGGGTACATAATACAGACAATGGTGTACACTAATATACAAGATACATAATTAGTGACAAAATACAAAAAATGATACAGCATACAGAATACAGAAGTGGTAATGACAGTGGTAAAAGTAACATGATGAATAAAATGTATAATGATTTCCAAGACACAAAAGGGGGAGAGAGCCCTGCCCTTATGAGCTTACAATCTAAAGGGAATGGGGGGAAACCAGAGGAGGGGTAGTATACAACCAATATATAAAGGCAGTGTGTTTTAGGATACCTAGTAGGAGTGCAATTTGGTCTTAGGACAAAGGGAAGTGGCCTAAGGTAGAGCATATGCTTGTCGGAACAAATGAGTTTTTAGAGAGCGTTTAAAGGTAACAAAGGTTGGCGAGTGACGGATGTGTTGGGGGAGGGCATTCCAGAGGAGGGTTGAAGCACGTGCAAAATCTTGTAAACGTGAATGTGAAGAGGTAATTCTAGTGGAGGGCAACTGAAAATCATGTGCAGATCTGAGATTACAATTGGGTTGGTAAATTAGTGAGGGTATGACCTGGGAGAGAGATTGTGGAGAGCTTTGTAGATTAGGGTTAGGAGTTTGACCTGGATCCTCTGGTTAATTGGCAGCCAGTGAAGAGCTTGGAAGAGAGGAGCAGCAGAGGAAGAGTGAGAAGAAAGATGAATGAGACAAGCAGCTGAGTTCAGTACCGACTGGAGCGCGGCCAGTTTGTTATAAGGTAGTCCACAAAGTAGTAGTTTTTGTATGTTGCAGTAGTCCAGACAAGAAATTATAATAGCATGTATTAACATTTTGGTTGTGTCTTGAGTGAGAAAAAGTCGGATGCGAGATATGTTTTGAAGTTGGAAATGACAAGAGCTGGTTATGGAGTGAATATGAAGAATAAAAGAGAGAGATGAGTTGAATATTACCCCCAAGCACTGTGCTTTGGGAACTGAAGTTATGGGAATGTTATTAACATTTATTGTTACTTCAGGCAGAGAGGTGGACAGAGACGGTGGAATAACACACAGATTATTTCTGTTTAAGTTAACTTTTCAGCACTCTGCAACTGAAGAAGTACCAAAACGTAGGTAAAAAAAAGTGTTGCCAAAAATTATAGTATACTCTTGCTTGCTGGTGGCTTGAAAGGCTTGAAAATATCACCCAGGAAAAACTTATAGGAAAAGGTGACTTGAATAAAGGCCACTAGGGTTGATTCAGTAAACATTGGTAATATTACGATGCACTAAGTTATGAGCGTAAGTAATGGCATTATTGCGGGGCGTGGTAATTTTACCGATGCTAATCAACCCGCTTGTGTCTGAAGTACCTGAAGGCAAGTCCATCACTACCGCCCTTATAATTTTCTTTTAGTGTATTTTAATCTGTGTTGGCAACTCTGTTTTCATCGTTATTTCCTCATTGATATCCACCCTTATTGGAGGCATTCATTTGAAAGGGGCCTCTGAAAAAGGGCGCATGATGTAGCTGAGAAACATATAGCTAAAAAAAAGTGATATAGGCGAGAAAAGGGATGACTACGACTTAACTTCTCCCTACTCTCAAACAAAACCTGTCCCTTGTGGTGCCTAACCCTAAAACCCCTCTGATGGTGCTTAAACCTAATACACCCTTGATGGTGCCTAACCTTACTCCCCCACGGTGGTGCCTAATCTTCGCTGCATTTCATGTCTAAAATATACATTATTTTGAACTGATATATCTGAATGAACTGATATAACCAAATGTATTATTGTTGTAGCTGCATTTCAGAACATACGTTATTCCGATATAACCGATCTTTAGGAATCCTCGTTGCAGCTGCATTTTACATGATACTGAAAATATAACCGAATTTGTGATATAATCAAATTTGCGACATGCTGATATAACCAATCTTTACACATCCTCCTTGTAACTACATTTGTATAGCCATAAAAAAAATCTCGACTATATCCCATGATCTTTTATAGAAAAAAAAAAAAACTTGGGTGCCCTTTTCATCACCTTGTAGCCGAGATTTGCAGCCAATAACATTGAAGTCTATGGTGGCGCCCTTTTTACATAGATGGCTCAGGTGCCCTTTTGAACTGATACCCGGTGGAGGGGTGTCACCCCTTTTTCCTGTACAACAGAGAGTGGCGGAGTGGGGTTGGGGTTATTTAACCCACCTCTCTAGATAGTGGTTGCCTTGGAGGCAGGGCCAGATTACAGACCAGGCAACACAAGCACTTGATTAGGGCCCCAGTCACAGACTAAGGGGCACCACCAGCATGGTAATCCAGTCCTATCTTCCCATTAAATAGGCACATGACCACCAGGCCCGCCCCGCTGTGAATTTTTTTACCTGCTGCAGTGTCACTGCGACAGTGGCACACGTTGCCATGGATGTCAGCACCGCTCTCCAGCCTGGCTGGAAACTTTGACTGATGCTGACATCGTTAACCTGCTGTGGCGTCCATCTCCATGGCAGCGGTACTCGTTTTCTCATCCTATACAATAAAATGCAAGTGTCCCTGCGTCATCAACTTATGGCTGTGTGTCCCTGGCCTTTTTGTACTGAGCATGTGCGCAGCCAAAGCAGTTAGGACACAGGGCCGGATCTGACAGCTTGCTGTGTGTGGTTCACAGAGGTTCTCATTGCATTGTGGGAAATAACAGCTTTTTCTAACTGCCAAGCAAGAAGCTCCCTGTGTGCCTATACTTCAGACAGTGGTGGGGAAGGTGCAAGCGGGACGCGTTTGTGCGCGCATTGCAGGGGGTAGCGGCTGTGCCCTAGCGCCCATTTTTTAACGGGGGGGCCTTTTTGCTAGTGCCTGTATATTCTTTATAAATATTCTTATTTATGGCAAAATAAAAATTGCCATATTAGCCCATCACTAATTACAAGCAACAAAAGAGCACTTTAAAAAATGCAATGGTGATTTAGGAGATCAACAGTGACATAAAATACCTGTCCCACACCTGACCTCAAGTTTCTAAACCATTTGCTCTTCCTTGTCTTCACTCCAGACACACATGGCAAGATGGGAAGTCATCAGAGGACAATGGGGATCTGACTGTAAAATATTGTGCCTGGCTGCAGCATTTTCTTATACGCTAGAGAGGGAATTGGAGTTTGTTTTCATAATGTGAAATACTATCTGGCTAACACAAGTTCCTCAGGGGAGAAAGTGTAGTTCATAGTATTTCATTGTTTACACCTCGTCACACACATGGGATATAAATCTGTTTACTTAATGTAGAAAATGATTTTACATGAATGGCTTTGGAGGAGACATCTACATTAACCTCCTTAGTGGTATGGACTAGCTCAGCTCGTCCATTACTGCCGGAGGGCGCCGCTCAGGCCCCGCTGGGCCGTTTTGTGTGAAAAAAAAATTTAAATCACGCAGCTAGCACTTTGCTAGCTGTGTGGGGCATTCGATCGCTGCCGTTCTGCCGCTACCCGACGCGAAAGGAGCCCCCCCCCGCATACCCCGTGCGCAGCCTGGCCAATCAGTGCCAGGCAGCGCTGCGGGGTGGATCGGGACTCCGGATGACATCACAACGTCGATGACGTCAATGACATCATCACGATCGTCGCCATGAAGACGGGGGAAGCCCTAAAGAAAATCCCGTTCAGAACAGGATTTCCGGACGGGCTAATGTGCCGGCGGTGATCGAAGGGTAGTGAGGGACGCCGCAGGGAGGGGGGAATCATGTAGCTAGCGCTAGGCTAGCTACTAGGGATGCTCATTCGGATTCTGCGGAAATGCAATTTCCGAAATTCTGATCGGAAATTGCATTTCCACATCGGAATGCGGAAATCGGTAATGCAAGTGCGTTAGGCGGATTTCCGACGGAAATCGCGGAAATTTCAGCTGAAAATCGTGGAAATTCCGCCCGACTTTAACATCGATTTTCTCAAAAACTATAAAGTCTTTTTGCATCTTGTTCACAAGATTCAGTTTAATAAACCCTGAAAATTTGGTGTTTGAAAGTGGAACAGAGGCGCCAGCAGGATAAAACTTGATAAAATCTTTAAAATTGCTTGGAGTGAGTGGTGGGCTCACCTCCCAAAAGCAGACCAGATGATCATGTTTTCATATAAAAATATCAATACATTTATTATTTTATACGGTACCCCAAACAAAAATGCAACGCGTTTCGCAGGCCAAGCCCGCTTCATCGGGCAAAATTGTGGACAACAGGAGCTCTGTAGTAATGGATTTAGCGCCTCAGTCACTCTTCTCTTTTACATTTTCTCTTTTACATTCTCTCTTTTACCTGAAAATTTGGTGTTTCTAGGACTTACGGGGGCTTTGCTATTAACCACTAAAGTTGGCGGATTTTTACTGTAATGTAAAATGCAGAAAATCTGCATCTGCCTATTTTTTGCATTTACATTACAGTAAAAATCTGCCGACTTTAGTGGTTAATAGCAAAGCCCCCGTAAGTCTTAGAAACACCAAATTTTCAGGGTTTATTAAACAGAACCTTCTGAACAAAATGCAAAACAAAGTTTTCAAAAAGACCTTATAGTTTTTGAGAAAATTGATGTTAAAGTCGCGCGGAATTTCCGCGATTTCCGGCTGAAATTCCGCATTGGAATGCGGAAATTGGTAGCGGAATCGGTAATTGGCAATGGCGGAATGCGGATTTACCGTGGAATCGGAAATTGGCATTTCCGACCATCCCTAGCTACATGATTTTAAAAAAAAAAACAACAACAAAAAATAGTGTTGCGCTGCCCCCTGGCAATGTTGATAAAATGCCAGGGTTGTTAAAGAGGAGCAGTCTGAGATGTGCAATGATCTAAATTTCCACTTTAAATTCGATCTACCAAGATGGTTGTACAGGATCTTCTAAAAAAAATTAGCATATTGTGATAAAGTTCATTATTTTCTGTAATGTACTGATAAACATTAGACTTTCATATATTTTAGATTCAAATACACACAACTGAAGTAGTTCAAGCCTGTTGTTTTAATATTGATGATTTTGGCATACAGCTCATGAAAATCCAAATTTCCTATCCCCAAAAATTAGCATACAGTGGTGTGAAAAACGATTTGCCCCCTTCCTGATTTCTTATTCTTTTGCATGTTTGTCACACTTAAATGTTTCTGCTCATCAAAAACCGTTAACTATTAGTCAAAGATAACATAATTGAACACAAAATGCAGTTTTAAATTATGGTTTTTATTATTTAGTGAGAAAAATAACTCAAAACCTACATGGCCCTGTGTGAAAAAGAAATTGCCCCCTGAACCTAATAACTGGTTGGGCCACCCTTAGCAGCAATAACTGCAATCAAGCGTTTGCGATAACTTGCAATGAGTCTTTTACAGTCTTTTACAGCGCTCTGGAGGAATTTTGGCCCACTCATCTTTGCAGAATTGTTGTAATTCAGCTTAATTTGAGGGTTTTCTAGCATGAACCGCCTTTTTAAGGTCATGCCACAACATCTCAATAGGATTCAGGTCAGGACTTTGACTAGTCCACTCCAAAGTCTTTATTTTGTTTTTCTTCAGCCATTTAGAGGTGGATTTGCTGGTGTGTTTTGGGTCATTGTCCTGCTGCAGCACCCAAGATCGCTTCAGCTTGAGTTGACGAACAGATGGCCGGACATTCTCCTTCAGGATTTTTTGGTAGACAGTAGAATTCATGGTTCCATCTATCACAGCAGGCCTTCCTGAAGCAGCAAAACAACCCCAGACCATCACATTACCACCACCATATTTTACTGTTGGTATGATGTTCTTTTGCTGAAATGTTGTGTTACTTCTACACCAGATGTAACGGGACACGCACCTTCCAAAAAGTTCAACTTTTGTCTCGTCGGTCCACAAGGTATTTTCCCAAAAGTCTTGCCAATCATTGAGGTGTTTTTTTAGCAAAATTGAGACGAGCCTTAATGTTCTTTTTGCTTAAAAGTGGTTTGCGCCTTGGATATCTGCCATGCAGACCGTTTTTGCCCAGTCTCTTTCTTATGTTGGAGTCGTGAACAATGACCTTAATTGAGGCAAGTGAGGCCTGCAGTTCTTTAGATGTTGTCCTGGGGTCTTTTGTGGCCTCTCGGATGAGTTTTCTCTGCGCTTTTGGGGTAATTTTGGTCGGCCAGCCACTCCTGGGAAGGTTCATCACTGTTCCATGTTTTTGCCATTTGTGGATAATGGCTCCCACTGTGGTTCGCTGGAGTCCCAAAGCTTTAGAAATGGCTTTATAACCTTTACCAGACTAATAGATCTCAATTACAGTACTTTGTTCTCATTTGTTCCTGAATTTCTTTGGATCTTGGCATGATGTCTAGCTTTTGAGGTGCTTTTGGTCTACTTCTCTGTGTCAGATAGCTCCTATTTAAGTGATTTCTTGATTGAAACAGGTGTGGCAGTAATCAGGCCTGGGGGTGACTACAGAAATTGAACTCAGGTGTGATAAACCACAGTTAAGTTATTTTTTAACAAGGGGGGCAATCACTTTTTCACACAGGGCCATGTAGATTTGGAGTTTTTTTTTTCTCACTAAATAATAAAAAACATCATTTAAAAATGCATTTTGTGTTCAATTATGTTATCTTTGACTAATAGTTAACGGTTTTTGATGAGCAGAAACATTTAAGTGTGACAAACATGCAAAAGAATAAGAAATCAGGAAGGGGGCAAATAGTTTTTCACACCACTGTATTTCATCCGACCAATAAAAGAAAAGTGTTTTTAAAACAAAAAAAGTCAACCTTCAAATAATTATGTTCAGTTATGCACTCAATACTTGGTCGGGAATCCTTTTGCAGAAATGACTGCTTCAATGCGGCGTGGTATGGAGGCAATCAGCCTGTGGCACTGCTCAGGTGTTATGGAGGCCCAGGATGCTTCGATAGCGGCCTTAAGCTCATCCAGAGTGTTGGGTCTTGCGTCTCTCAACTTTCTCTTCACAATATCCCACAGATTCTCTATGGGGCTAAGGTCAGGAGTGTTGGCAGGCCAATTGAGCACAGTAATACCATGGTCAGTAAACCATTTACCAGTGGTTTTGGCACTGTGAGCAGGTGCCAGATCGTGCTGAAAAATGAAATCTTCATCTCCATAAAGCTTTTCAGCAGATGGAAGCATGAACCCACTTTTGAACCAGAAACTGCGGCAGAAGCGCCTGACCTGGGCTACAGAGAAGCAGCACTGGACTGTTCAGTGGTCCAAAGTACTTTTTTCAGATAAAAGCAACTTTTACATGTCATTCGGAAATCAAGGTGTCAGAGTCTGGAAGAAGACTGGGGAGAGGGAAATGTCAAAATGCCTGAAGTCCAGTGTCAAGTACCCACAGTCAGTGATGGTCTGAGGTGCCATGTCAGCTGCTGGTGTTGGTCCACTGTGTTTTATCAAGGGCAGGGTCAATGCAGCTAGCTATCAGGCGATTTTGGAGCACTTCATGCTTCCATCTGCTGGAGATGAAGATTTCATTTTTCAACACGACCTGGCACCTGCTCACAGTGCCAAAACCACTGGTAAATGGTTTACTGACCATGGTATTACTGTGCTCAATTGGCCTGACAACTCTCCTGACCTGAACCCCATAGAGAATCTGTGGGATATTGTGAAGAGAAAGTTGAGAGACGCAAGACCCAACACTCTGGATGAGCTTAAGGCCGCTATCGAAGCATCCTGGGCCTCCATAACACCTGAGCAGTGCCACAGGCTGATTGCCTCCATGCCACGCCACATTGAAGCAGTCATTTCTGCAAAAGGATTCCCGACCAAGTATTGAGTGCATAAGTGAACATAATTATTCGAAGGTTGACTTTTTTTGTTTTAAAAACACTTTTCTTTTATTGGTCGGAAGAAATATGCTAATTTTTTGAGATAGGAAATTTGGGTTTTCATGAGCTGTATGCCAAAATCATCAATATTAAAACAATAAAAGGCTTGAACTACTTCAGTTGTGTGAATTTGAATCTAAAATATATGAAAGTCTAATGTTTATCAGTACATTACAGAAAATAATGAACTTTACCACAATATGCTAATTTTTTGAGAAGATCCTGTATAATTGTACTTTACAGATTAAATTGGTTCAGGAATATTTTTTTGTGTCTGAGCTTCTGACAGCATTCTTCCCCTGGCCTCTGTCACTTAAAAAGGCCTTTAGATGGGCTATGATGTATAATTTAGCTTCACAATTATTTCTTCTCCTGGAGTTTAGTTTAGCATGAGAATCAGGAAACATTTTTAGGAGGGAATAAATCTATCTGTCATCCCTCCATCCAGAAATAAATAAATTATGTATATATATATATATATATATATATATATATATATATATATATATATATATATATATATATATATATATATATATATATATATATACATACATATCCTATGTAATAAAACCCCAGTGTCTCTGCGTCCTGTCCGTGTGTGTGTGTGTGTGTGTGTCCGTGCTTCCAGACCTGACAGTTTGCTGTCTGTGAACCTCATTGCATTGTGGGAAATAACAGCTTTTTCCAACTGCCAAGCATCCAGTATCTCCCTGTGTGTGTATACTTCTGACATTGGTGGGAGATGGGTGAGTGGGGCGCATCAGTATGGGCGTTGCTGGGTTTAGCGGTCATGGCCTAGCTCCCGTTTTTTTTAGCGAGCGGGCCTTTTTACTAGTATATATATATTTGTCATGATCTCACCTTGGTTCTGCTCCAGTGTTGCGTCAGCAGACTCTGGGAGCTTGGACAGACAACTGCCTGGCTCCTCGCACATTGTTGGCATCTCCGTAAGTTCCGCAGTCTTACATGGGCGGACTTCCTCCATCGTTGCTAGGGGACTTGGACACTCGTCGTACACTCTCCAACACCTCCTCTGTGGTGGACACACAGTCAATCACTAGATACAGGCTGTGCATTCCATTGGCTGGCTGATTCAGTGGAGTTCTTGGATTGGCTGATGGCAGTATTCAAACCAGGATGGCCAGTTGTGAGTTTCCCGTGGCTGTGATAGCATTAAGCTGCTAGATCGAGCTGCTGCCCGTAGCTTTTCTCTCTTGCCTGTTATCTTGCCTGACAATTTCCTGTATATCTGACTATCCTTTCATTGCTGCCAGGACCGAGCTTTGCTAGCTTGTTACAATTCTTCCTGGTGGTACCACTGTCTTATTGCCTTCAGTTCCGTTAGCGACTGTAGCCCCTGATGAGTTGCTAAGGCAATGAAACGTTGGGCGGAGCCACGGAGTGACGCTTTTACACGTGTGCTGTCGGCCGGACGCGGCTGGAGAAGCGCATGTTGTTTTTAATGGTCTATCATTCACATTTTTTGCTAGTGACAGAGGCTTGCTCGGGAGAACGTCTGTCCTCAATCTATGTGGCAGGTCTGTGGATGAGTGCTTGTACTTATAGCATCTCTTACCAACTGGTGTAAGCAACTGTCAAAACTAGTAGACTGCTTGAAGAGAACCTGTACTGAGTAATAATATTTAAAATAAACACATGAGGTAACTTCAAATGAACATTACATAGTTACCTCGCCATCAGTTCCTTTCAGAAGCTCACTGTAACGATCTGTATCAGCACTCAGAGAGAATCTGATTATTGGCGATCTGCAGTATCGTCAAGAATACAGATATATAACCGATTATTGGCGATCTGCAGAATCACCGATAATACGGATATATCGCTAACCTCTGGACACCCAGCAAAAGGAACACAAGAAATACAGTAATATCACAAAAGTGTGGAAATATCCATCTCACTGCAATTCCTCAGAGGTGTGGTTACCTCTGAATGGGAACCCCGTGAGTGAGATCCTCTAACCAGGCAGAGTGAGGAATCTCGACCCCTAGCAGAAATCGTCTGCTTGGGGCAGGCGTCTCGGAGAGGCAAGCCTCAGAGATAACCCTCCAGTGGGAGACGTTCCACTGAGGGGAGAAAGGTCACACAGGCAGAGGTTCAGCAACAGAGATGGCGGCAGCAGTACAGGAACGGAAAGCAGAAGAGTAATCGGTAATCAGGCAGAGGTCGGTAACAAGAATCAGATAGGCAGAGGTACAATAGCGTAGAGAGAGAGAGAGTAGTCAAGGAAAGCCGGAGTCAAAACACAGATACAATATCAAATACAATCCTAACTAAGGTGTGAAATCCTTAGTATCAACACCAGGGCACTGAGCTAAGGTCTGAGCGCTAACATGAGTGTATTCACGACAGCAGACAAGGAGCAACTAAAACCCAGCTCCTTATATGCTGAGAGTTCCTCAGCTAATCCGCCCAGAAGCCCAACCAATCAGGGACTCTCCTGATGTCAGCTGACAGGAGAGTCAGCTGACCCTCCTACGTAGGAGGTAAGAGTCCTGCCTCCTTGAGCGCGCACGTGTGACCCTCTGCCTCAGAACATCCGAGAGGCCAGGCCCCGAGTCCACGCGCGCCCGCATCCCAAAATCCGCTGGCCGCATTTTGGGACCCGCCGCCGTGTTGCTAGTGGCGGCGGCACCCACCCTACTCTGTGCCGGCGGTTTCGTGAGCTGAACGGAAACCGTCGGCTGGGATGCGGAGGCTGCCGCCACGCTGCCCTGCGCGGCGGCAGCTCTGCTATTGTTTACACTCACCATTTTCTTCTGACAATAATCCCTTCCAGTTCTGACAATATTTTGTCAGATCTGAAGTATATCAGTTGCTGTCAATAAAATATCAGTTGCTGTCAGTTATAGCTGAGAGGAAGACTGATGTACCAAGTAATGTCCATGTTTCCCTATGGCTCAAGTGGGCGATGTTACAGTTTAACTGTGTGCTGACCAGAAAGCTATTATGGGTAATGGCCATTTTCAAAATGGAGGACGGAAAATTCCCTTGATCACAGTGAACAAACAGGACGCGGGACAGGAGAAAGACACTGAGGAGTAGACTACATGGAAGGTAAGTATGACTTGTGTATGCTTATTTTGACTTTTAATTTTCAGTTCAGGTTTTCTTTAAGAAGCTTTTATCTTACCAAAAGTTGTGCCTTAAAGGTACAGTACATCAGTATTGTTGGATGCAGTGTATTTTTTAGAAATAAACCTTTTTTGCGCTTTTACGCGATGTGGAGCACATTTTTTACGAACAGTCACAAAAGACCAGGACGAAAGAGTGCCAGTGAGGCTGCGAGGTGGCCAATACCTCGTACGCTGATATGGGCCTGGAAGGCTACACCATCTGGTGAGTCTATGCCTTAAGGGGGGAAACCCCATACGTGTATGTTGGTGAAGTGCGACCACTGTATGAATTTTATTTGAGCGCTTACCTATAAACTACGAAAAACATCAATGTTACAGATGCTGAAAAGTGGACCACACTGCGTACAACTGCACACAACTGCTTTAGTGGGCTCAGGCCCTAAGAAACGATGGCAGCTGAAATCGACTTCTTACTTGAATCTCTAATAACGACCATAAATGCTCAATAATGTTGAGGTCTGGGGATTGTGGTGGCCAGATGAGATGCTCAACTTCATTAGAATGCTCCTCGTGCCATTCTTTAACAATTCGAGCTGTATGGATTGGGGCATTATCATCTTGAAAGATGGCATTCCCCTCCGGGAAACAGTTCTTGAACCATAGGATGAACTTGGTCGCCCAAAATTCCTAAATAGTCTTGGCTGTTAATTCTTCCATTAATGGGAAATCATTGGCCTGGTGGATTTCCAAGAAATAGCCCCCCAGATCATCACAGAACCCCCGCCATGTTTTATGGTTGGGAGAAGGCAGTCTGGATGAAATGCTTCTTTCGGCTGTCTCCAAACGTGCACTCGGCCGGAGGTCAGAAATTAGGTAAACGATGATTCAGCAGAGAAAATCACATTTTTCCACTGCTCGAGGGACCAATTCTGGTGGTTTCTACACCACTCTAAATGCTTTGAAACATTTGTCTTTGAGAGCAGAGGTTTTCTAATTGCAGTTCTTCCGTGGAATCCAGATTTATGCAGCTCCTGACGAACAGTTTTTGTGGAAACTGGGTTCTGTAGGTGTTCATTCAGCTCTGCATTGATTTTAGGAGCCGTGGTCTTGCAAGCTTTTCTAACAATTCCATTTAGAGTCAGACGGACTACACACAAAACAAGCAAATATATCCATGCATAAAAATGTAAATGTACATATAGCAAATCAAAGTACTCTTTGTATAACTAATAATGTGCATATGACAAGACTTATGAACTGCAAAAATGTAATGAAAAAAATAAATAAATAAGACTGAGACTGAGAAGCAGCGTGACACTCCCCGCCTGCCCATTCCATGCCACCTGCTCCTCCCGTCTGCATCCAATGCACTCATGGGAGTACTGTAAGACTGAGAAGCAGCGTGACACTCCCAGCCTGCCCATTCCATGCCACCTGCTCCTCCCGTCTGCATCCAATGCACTCATGGGAGTACTGTAAGACTGAGAAGCAGCGTGACACTCCCAGCCTGCCCATTCCATGCCACCTGCTCCTCCCGTCTGCATCCAATGCACTCATGGGAGTACTGTAAGACTGAGAAGCAGCGTGACACTCCCAGCCTGCCCATTCCATGCCACCTGCTCCTCCCGTCTGCATCCAATGCACTCATGGGAGTACTGTAAGACTGAGAAGCAGCGTGACACTCCCAGCCTGCCCATTCCATGCCACCTGCTCCTCCCGTCTGCATCCAATGCACTCATGGGAGTACTGTAAGACTGAGAAGCAGTGTGACACTCCCAGCCTGCCCATTCCATGCCACCTGCTCCTCCCGTCTGCATCCAATGCACTCATGGGAGTACTGTAAGACTGAGAAGCAGTGTGACACTCCCAGCCTGCCCATTCCATGCCACCTGCTCCTCCCGTCTGCATCCAATGCACTCATGGGAGTACTGTATGCTTGCTGCATATTGTGCATTGTGCCTGGCTGCTGTATTTCTTACACACTAGAAAGGAAATTAAGGTTAGCGTTTTATAATGAGTAATTCTCTTCTGATAATAGCTGTCCCTGTGGGGAAATCTGATTCCATTGTTTACACCTCACCAAACACATGGGATTCAACTCTGTCGATTTAAAGGGGCACTATGGACGAAAAATTGTAAATTTTCAAATATGTGCAAACATATTGTAACGATTGTGGAACTTTCTCCGTGTTCAGCGCACAACGCGTGCGCTGACACGGCGTAAATCCTCCACAAGCGTATATTTGCAGGCACCCAGCAAAAGGTGCTACGCACCTGTAGAGGGACATTCCTGTCGGCAGATGGCGCTGGGGAGTGCAGAGGAACCAATCCTCTGTACCTCCACAGATGCCAGACAGGAATTGTACGGAGCGCAGAACGCAATCGCAAGAGAGGCGATTGCGAATGAGATTGAGCAAAGGGATAGGTTGTATGTGTGTGCGCCAATCCAGTCGCCACCCCGCGACCGCGCACACACAACAGCAGATACGAAATAGGAACGCGATCGCGAGAGGTGCGATCGCCAGACGTGACACAAGGCAGATCAGAATAGAATACGAGGGTAGCAAAGGCACAGCAAATACAATAAGGAGATACGGAAAATAACAACGCTAGCTAACCGCGAACACCGCACTCATTCGCAACAGTGCACGCGGTTATGCGCGATCTCCACGTGATAAGCACAATAGAGACAAGCACGCCTAACTAACCATTAACAGACAAACATGAAACAGAGGACGCGAGCGCTTGCTTAACGGTTACCTCACCGAGCCTGCAGCAAGCGTAGCAGACAAGACAGACACACGAAAACAGGGACAAACGAGAGATAGGATCCACAGCACTAGCGAAAAGTAGCTAGCGTGATCCCAGAAGACAGAACAGAAGGATCCCCAGCGCTAGCGAAAAGTAGCTAGCGCGATCCCAGGAGACAGAACAGAAGAGATAGCTGGTAGCAACCGCTGCACCAGCTATACTCCAAGAACAGAGAACAGAACCATTTCCTGTCGACCACCATTGGGACAGGACAATGGCAACAGGCAAGGCAAGACAGAACAGGCAATACAGATAATACAACCTGACTGGGCTAGAAGGGGAGCCTAAAGCAACCCCCAGGAATTAACTATACTAGATAGCAATGGCTGACACTCCAGCAGTGTCCATCAGGAACAGACCATGGAAAGGAAATGTCCAGCAAAGCATTCTGGGAACCATAAAGCTCTTATAGTGCCAGTCATCAAAGAAGGCAGGTAGGGGATTTGCATAACGAATGTATGCAAATTCCCCAGCAAGAGAACAGACCAGAAACTTGCAATGGAAAGACAGGTCTCTGTTCCAGAGACCTGCAGCCCACAGACTAGAGGAATGGACAAACAGCTGTCTGCCTGTGCAGCCAGCTGAGCGGATCATCACACATATACAAATAAGAAGTACGTTTTTTCCAGTGTAAATTGGGTAATAAATTACTTTTCTCCTATGTTGCTGTCACTTACAGTAGGTAGTAGAAATCTGACAGACGTGACAGGTTTTGGACTAGTCCATCTCTTCATAGCGGATTCTCAGGGATTTATTTATTTTCAAAAGCACTTAGTGAATGGCAGTTGCTCCATCCAACTGCCAAAAAACTGTGTAGAGAGCAGGGAAGCTGACCAGCATCATTGTTTAAATCTTTTTTAGGTAATATCTTTATAAAGAACTAGCTGGTGGCCCGGCGTAGCCCAGGTATGTATTTGGCTGGTGTTGGCTCCGCCCACTTTTTCAAACCCTAACACACAATTACTCACTGACCAAGTTTGTGACTGTTGCCATCAATAATTTGTATATTCCCATGGAAATTAAACAAATCAGATTGGCTCTTTGTGACTCCGCCCTTCTTCAGCATTTGAACCCCAGTCACCCAATGACCAACTGTAGCAGGTTTGAGGCATATGCTATTAACAGTGCAAAAATGGCAGCAATTTAAATATTCCCCTTGAAAATCAACAGGTGAATTTTGATTGGCTTATTATAGGCTCCACCCACTTCCCTGAATATTAATCTCAGTCACTCAGTGACCATCTGGGCAAAGTTTGAGAACCCTGCCATAAAAAGTATAAGAAGGCCTGCAGTTTATATTTTCCCAGAGAAATTTTTTTTGGGCTCCACCCACTTTTTGTAACCTGGATACACAGTCACTCAATGACCAAGGAGCTTTGGGCTCCATGGTATCAATAATTTGTATTTTCCCCGTAAAACAAAACAAATTGGATTGGCTGTTTTTGGCTATGCTCCTTTTCTGAATTTGAACCCCAGTGGCCCAATAACCAACTGTAACGAGTTTGAGGCTTGTTCCATTAACAGTGCAAGAATGGCAGCAAATTAAATATTTGCCTTGAAAATCAACAGGAAAATTTTGATTGGCTTTTGTAGGCTCCACCCACTTTTCTGAATATTAATCCCAGTCACCCAGTAACCAGCTGTGCAAAGTTTGAGAACCCTGCCATTAACAGTGAAGGGTTACAGTTTACAATTTCCCAAAGAAATCTGTTTTTGACTCCACTCAGTTTATGTAACCTTAACACACAGTAACTCAATGACCAAGTTTGTGAGCTTTCGGGCTCCTGGCATCAAAATTGTGTGAATGGAAGCAGTTTATCCAGCAAATAAATATGATTGGCTGTTTGTGGCTCCGCCCCTTTAGTGAATTTGAATCCAAGTCACTTAATGACCGCGGGTTTGAGGCCTCCACCATTAACAGTGTAAGAATGGCAGTAGTTTCAATATTCCCCTTTAAAATCAATAGGTGAATTTTGATTGGTTGTTGTATGCTCCACCTGCTTTTCTGAATATTAATCCCAGTCACCTGGTGACCCACTGTGTCAAGTTTGAGAACCCTGCCATTAACAGCGTAAGAATGGCTGCAGTTTATATTTTCCCATGTAAAAAGTTAGTTGTTTTTCTGCTCCGCCCACTGTTTGTAACCTTTACATACAGTCATTCAATGACCAAATGTATGAGCTTTGCGGTCCTTGGCATCAATAAGTTGCATGTTTCCATTGAAATTAAACAAATCTGATTGGCTGTTTGTGGCCCGCCCCTTTACAGAATTTAAAACCCAGTCTTCCAGTGACTGACTGTACCAGATTTGAGGTATCTGCCATTCAGAGTGCAAGAATGGCAGCAATGTAAATATTCCCCTTGAAAATCAATAGGTGGATTTTGATTGGCTGTTGTAGGCTCCGCCCACTTTCTAAATATTAATCCCAGTCACCCAGTGGCCAATTGTGTCAAGTTTGGGAACCCTGCCATTAACAGTGTAAGAATGGTTGCAGTTTGTAATGTAGTTGTTGGCACCGCCCACTTTTTCTAACCTTGACATACAGTCACTCAGTTATCAAGTTTATGAGCTTTGGGGTCCTTGGTATCAATAATTTGTATATTCCCATCGAAATTAAGTAAATTTGATTGGCTGTTTTTGGCTCCGCCCCCTTTCTGAATTTGAGTGACCAACTGTACCAGGTTTGAGGCATCTGCTATTAACAATGTAAGAATGGCAGCAATTTAAATATTCTCCATGAAAATCAACCGGAGAATTTTGATTAGCTGCTGTAGGCTCCACCCATTTTCCTAAATATTAATCCCAGCCACCCAGTGACCAACTGTGCAAAGTTTGAGAACCCTGCCATTAACAGTGTAAGAATGGCTGCAGTTTATATTTTCCCAGTGAAATGTGCTTTTGGCTCCGCCCACTTTTTGTAACCTGGACACACAGTCACTCAATGACCAAGTTTGTGAGCTTTCTGGTTCCTGGCATCAAAAATGTGTGCATAAACAATAGGATTATGAAAGTTAGATCTGGAGAAGACAATATAAAAACCCAAATAGACCTAAATTGCTGTGATGTATTCAGAGGGTATAGAAATGGGTGAACAGTCCTCTTAAACAGATAACACTATGAATTTACTGCAATGTAAATGAAAAGTAATTTCTTATCTGTGACATAGTTCTTAAAGGGGTACTTCAGCCTAAACAAACATACTGTCATTAAGTTACATTAGTTATGTTAATTAGAATAGATAGGTAATATAATCTCTTACACACCCTGTTTTAAAAGAACAGGCAAATGTTTGTGATTCATGGGAGCTGCCATCTTTGTCATGGGGGCAGCCATCTTTTTGGTTGAAAGGAGGGGACAGGGAGCAGGAGACACAGTTCCAACTGTCCTGTGTCCTGATCACCCCTCCCAGCTGCACACGCTAGGCTTCAAATGTCAAATTCAAAATGTAAAAAAAAAAAATTGCACCAAAACAGCAGAAGGAGAACAACAACATCAGAAATCCCATCATGCTTTGCAGAGCATAAGGGGAAAACTGCCCGGGCAGCTTTCTTCTGTGCAGCTAAAAATGAGGCTTGGGTAAGAAAAACAAAGTTCTGATGCTGTGAAACTGTTAAAGAAACACCAGGCCTTTTCAGTGCTGCTGAGTAGATTTTTAGTCCGGAGGTTCACTTTAATGACATTTTCTTGGAAAGGAATATCACAGGGTATAAGTCTTTGTCTCATGATAGTTGATTAATAACTGCCCCCCAAAGCTGAATCACAGTAGTCCACCTGCAGGATAACTGGCAAAGCAGGATGCAAATGCCCTCGGAAGGGTTCTGATGTAAACTGGCGTTGACATTCTCAAAGTTCTTTTGGGCTGCTGTTAGCATTGATCAGTATGGGTAATTTCTCTTTCAAGAATTTTGGCAGAATTTTCACGCTGGCCTCAATTCATAAAACGCGGTGCGATAAAATATTCTGGTCGTTAAAATACCGCAATAAGTATTTTAGACCTTTGTGTGCTAATTCATAAAGATTTTCACAGCTGCCTTTAGGGCCCGTTTCCACTATAGCGTTGCGGAATCGCCGGCGAATCACCGCAGGCAAATCGCATGCGCGTGCGATTCCGCATGCGTTTTTTGCCGCGATTTCGCATGCGATTTCGCATAGGTTAGGGTGATGCGATTTTAACCATGTCACTGCCTGTGTGAATTAACATGGGTACCTATGCGAAATCGCATGCGAATTCGCGGCGAAAAAACGCAAGGGGAAAACGCATGCGATTTCCCTATTCAATACATTGCGTGCGATTCGCCTGCATTCCACACGCAGGCGAATTCTGAGGGCCGTGCCATGCAGAAAAATCCTGCACAGAAAAATGCACAGCAAAACTGACAAGTGGAAACAGGCCCATCCACTTGTATTGGCTGTGCGAATCCGCATGCGGGCAACGCATGCGGATTCGCGATAGTGGAAACGGGCCCTTAAAGGTTCGGTAAATTGCTGCAGCCCATTGAGAGGTACAGCAGAAGTGTGGAGCTGTCTGCCTTTTTTTTTACAAGCTGTAATTACATGCAGTGAGGACATTACATAGTAAGAGGCATCCCTGACATCCCTTCAGAATGCACGTTTGGTATACTGCCTCCGCTCCCTCTGAATCTTTGTCCATTAGTCTTTCTTAACATTTTATTTAATTGGCACGCCTTAGATGAACTCCAAGAGACTTTACATATGTCATACTTAGGTGATTTTACCCACTAGTTCCTCTGCATATTCAATCAGGAACTGAATGGGTTACACTGCTGAAGGGTTTCTGGGGAAATCTCTTTTGTTCAGATTCTCTGCTGGCCGCCCGGGGCTAGAGAAGTTTTGTCTCACTGGAGAAGCTGCGGTCCTATCAAAATCCGATCAGGAGACAGGGGCTGTTTCTATTGGCTCCCTGCTCCTGTCAGTCAGCAGCTGTCTCTGCTTCTGCTTGTGTGAGTCATGCTTCCCTGCACCGACTCATACCAGAGGTGCTGGTAATTATCATCTGAATTACCGCATTTTTTAGGCTTTATGAATTGACGTTTACTGACATGTGTTGAGGTAATTACCACACAAATCGGTAATTTACCTCACTGCTCTGTAATTTCAGTTTTTCATGCGGTAACAGCTTTTATAAATGATTATAATTTATAAGTGCTCAGTAAAGTCAGCTGTTTTCTGCATTACCGAATGCGATAATCCTTCATGAATTGAGCGCAATGTATGCAAAATGAATTGCATGTAATTCTGCCTAATGTGTGAAAGTATGTTTGCAGTAGCCGTGCCACATGCCTTCTGAGTACTGAGGCGAAAATATGGCCATTTTCATCTTGCTATCATTTTGGGGGAAATGTCACATTCTTGCACAGATGACAATATTTGCATGACTATATGGACACATATATAGACACAATTTGCAGAAAGTTTTCATTTTTCACAAAAATATGTAACTTGTGAAAATCCAGTATTTTATCTATATATATAATAGAGTAAGTGCCTCAACCTTCAAGCAAGAAGAAGAAGTAGCGCCCTGCCCCCAGGGCCGGTCCAAGCAAGAAGAAGGGGCTGGTCCAAGCAAGAAGAAGGGGCTGGTCCAAGCAAGAAGAAGAAGTAGCGCCCTGCCCCCAGGGCCGGTCCAAGCAAGAAGAAGGGGCTGGTCCAAGCAAGAAGAAGAAGTAGTGTCATATCAAACCAAGGGCAAAGAGGGATAATTTGCATATTCAGTAGCAGTGCATTGTGGGTAACCACAAATGTTCACTTATAGCTGAATTATTGCAGATTTGCTTCTGTTTTAAGAAGGCAAATTACACCAAGCTTTGATTTTTTTAGTAGAAGGTCTTTTTGGTCTCTTTTATCCCCCTATACATTCTTAGTAGTTTGGGTCACCCTGAGCTGCTTGGTTACTCTGTTGTACTGGTCCAAGCCCTATCTCATCCAGCTTTATCAATCCCTGCTATGCACTGGTGAGGACCAAAAGTCTGAAATAGGCTGTCACATGTGGGTTTGATATGACTGTGTAAAACTTAAAGCTATAGGCTTGCTTGACTTACCAAGGGTGAAAAGGAATAATTTGCATATTTAGTAGCAGTGCATTGTGGGTAATTACAAATGTTCACTTATAGCTGAATTATTGCAGATTTTCTTCTGTTTTAAGAAGGCAAATTACACCAAGCTTTGATTTTTTTAGTAGAAGGTCTTTTTGGTCCCTTTTATCCACCTATACATGCCGAGTGGTTTGGGTCACCCTGAGCTGCTTGGTTACTCTGTTGTACTGGTCCAAGCCCTATCTCATACAGCTATATCAATCATTGCCATGTACAGATGAGGACCAAAAGTCTGAAACAGGCTGTTACATGTGGGTTTGATATGGCTGTGTAAAAATTAAAGCTATAGGCTTGCTATACACCAGCGGCTCTGGATGCTTGCTTGGCTTACTAAGGGTGAAAATGAATTATTTGCATATTTAGTAGCAGTGCATTGTGGGTAGCCACAAATGTTCACTTATAGCTGAATTATTGCATATTTCCTTCTGTTTTAGGAAGGCAAATTACACCAAGCTTTGCTTTTTTTTTTTTTAGTAGGAGGTCTTTTTGGTCCCTTTTAGCCCCCTATACATTCCGAGTGGTTTGGGTCACCCTGAGCTGCTTGGTTACTCTGTTGTACTGGTCCAAGCCCTATCTCATACAGCCGTATCAATCCCTGCCATGTACTGATGAGGACTAAAAGTCTGAAACAGGCTGTCTACATGTGGGATTGATATGACTGTGTAAAATTTAAAGCTGTATGCTTGCTATACACCAGCAGCTCTGGATGCTTGCTTGGCTTACCAAGGGACAAAAGGGGTAATTTGCATATTTAGTAGCAGTGCATTGTGGGTAACCACACATGTTCACTTATATCTGAATTATTGCAGATTTCCTTCTGTTTAAAAAAGGCAAATTACACCAATACAGTGTGCGGCATTGCAGGAAGTCATCCCCGCCCGCTGCCTCTTACTAATAGTGGCGGCTGCTACTGTACTTAAGCAGGAGGGGGAGCGCACATGGGGGACCCAGGTGAGGGGGGGGTTCCTGCTGAGCTTAAGCTGGAGGGGGAGCGCACATGGGGGACCCAGGTGAGGGAGGGGGAGTGCACATGGGGGACACAGGTGAGGGGGGGGGGGTTCCTGCTGAGCTTAAGCTGGAGTGCACATGGCGGACCCAGGTGAGGGGGGGGGGGGGTTCCTGCTGAGCTTAAGATGAAGGTAGAGCACACATGGGGGACCCAGTTGAGGGGGGGGGGGGTCCTGCTGAGCTTAAGCTGGAGTGCACATGGCGGACCCAGGTGAGGGGGGGGGGGGGTTCCTGCTGAGCTTAAGATGAAGGTAGAGCACACATGGGGGACCCAGTTGAGGGGGGTCCAACCCCCCCTCCCCGCCGCTGTGCCCAATACCCCCTTCCTGCCCTCTACCCTCTTATGCGGCGTATGCTACGCCGCGGGTCGGCTAGTTGTGAAATAATCAGTCATTTCAAAATAACACATCATAATTATGTGCAGAATTAATTTTGCAATACTTTGAAATGCCACATTACAAGTTTGCAAAATTCTAACTCATCACTGGCAGCTACGGCTTCTTCCTTTTCATATTCTGCATCTTCAATGCTTCTCAAATCTACAATACGGATTCCACCTGCGCACAAATGGCCACATTTTGTTAATATTAATTTATAATTTCCATATATACACTCGAGTGTAAGCTGAGTTTGTGGGCCCCAAAAAGTGGCCCGAAAGTGGTGGTCTTGGCTTATACTCGAGTCACTACATTTTAGGTAACCCCCCGAGACTCTGATAAAGCAGAGGTGAAACCCTGTGAAACAGCTGTCAGACATCTTCCTTCCCCCCACTGATGTAACCATTGTGTCTACCCGGCCACAATAAAGGGTGTTTTTATGCAGCTGTGCCCATCTCTTTTTCTATTTTTGGCTTCCCCATATGTGGTGGCGTAATGGTGCAGAATGAATGGTGCGGTACAGTGCTGTAACATGTGGCCACCTCTCTCTTCCCACCACCCCTCGCCAGTGCGGAGAGAAATGTGCTGCCCCCAGCTGCCTCCCACATATGCATAAAAGTGCACAGCAGAGCGTTCACTCCCCATCCACGCCGCCTGCCGCAGTCTCCTATCTATGACATCCCGCAGTGACAGTCAGGTGGCACAGGGGAGAGATCAAATTATACTTGTGATTAGTCACAGATGTGGTGGAATTAGACAGGCCAAATTCTCTAAATACATACAGGGTGCATTTCTCTGTGTTTTCCTTCTGTCCTGTGCAAGAGTTCAGGCCCACTTTAAAAACTGGCCATGGATGATTCCCATTCAGAGGAGGCCCGGCACAGAGGAAGAGCAGCAGCCGCTGCACAAATATTGGCACTCTGCATACAAACGGGGAAAGCCTGCATTAGTGGTAATAGAACCGTTACCCTAGCAGCTCATACACTGCTTGGTTCTAACTTTCTGCATGGGACTATTTTTTGAATTTCCAGACTATTTTTAACCCTTGGATGATTTTTGTGTACATATACTTGTTTTTTATGTCCTTCCCCCCTTATACTCGGGTCAAACATTTTTCCAGTTTTTAAGGTAAAAGTTGGGGGGTAGGCTTATACTCGGGTCGGCTAATACTCGGGTATATACAGTAGTTTGTTTGAAGTCTCCATATTCTATTTTTGGATTCAGGCTGAGTACAAAATAAATATTACTTCTTTTGCAGCAATGATATGGCAAAAATCACAACTGTTTTCACTGGAAAATTAAGCTTTCACCACAAAAAATATTTTTTAGGTGACCAGAATCCTGGAATTTTTTTCAGGAATCCATTGAAATTTAAGTATCTTGTAAAAAAAAAAAAAAAAAAATGTTTGATTTATGGAAAAACTGATTCTTATGAACATATGCAACATTTTTTTTAAATGCCAGAGAAGTGAAAATTACTATTTTTGTCTCACTTCTGTTTCCTAAGAAATGTATGTAATATGAAAATCACGACTTGGCTTTATCTTAAATATTTCCTTGTAAAACTAGATTTATAGGTAATTAATTAAGATGAGAATTGTAAAAAAAAAAAACAACTATACAAATATATACAGTGTGTGTGTGTGTGTGTGTGAGTGTATATATATATATATATATATATATATATATATATATATATATATATATATATACACTATATTTTTTATTTTTATTTTTTTCTATTTCTATGAAAGCCTCATATTCTTTCAGCTACATTTAAGACAGATATTCACTGGAGATCTTTTTTTAATGGCGTTCCCAAATTGCATTCAAAGATAAAGAGAAGAGGGAATTTTCCAATGTAATTAATGCTATAATCCCACTTGAGCAGCCTTTATGATACTATAATATATAATCACACTTGAGTGTTGAGTTTATACTGCAGTTTCCCTTGTAGTGTTCATGCTGTAGGTATATATTCTGGGTAAGATATGAATGTAGCTCTGCACATTATCCGTAGGTCTTTTTCGGAAGACATGAATGCAGTTGCTTCAAATAATCTACATACAAGACAAATTGTACAGTGTGGTCTATTATCCTCAGTACTTACGGTAATAAAAAGGTAAATAAAATAATGGTAAATTGTATTAGTATTGGTTGAATGTATTACAGGGGATGAAAATGTTACATTACAATTAGATTATATATTTTGTAAAATACTTTGTAACGTGCTGCACATTTTTTATTGATTAAAAAGAATTGTAAAAAAAAAACCAACTTCTGGGAGTCAAGTATTTTTTTTCTTTTTTTACATTTCAAAATTGCTATTGTTCTGATGTTGTCAAAAGAAGAACATATTTTCCGGTTTAACAATTAAAGATTGACCATACATACAACTACGTACTAATAGGCTTATAATTATCAATCATCAGTGTGGTGCAAATAATTCTGAATTGATACAGAATCATGCCTATCCTTAATGTAAATGTATGTGGCGTGAATATGGACCAATCAAATGAACTTTAAGTAGGTATCTGGTTCATCCATTTTCAAGCTGCCTAACGTTGCATTAAAAAATTGCATAATGCTGAATGAACTCAGAATTATTAGGCTGCAAGCTTAAAGAGGAATTCCAGCCTAAACAAACATACTGTCATTAAGTTACATTAGTTATGTTAATTAAAATAGATAGGCAATACAATCTCTTACCCACACGGTTTTAAAAGAACAGGCAAATGTTTGTGATTTCATGAGGGCAGCCATGTTTTTGGTTGAAAGGAGGTGATAAGGAGCATGAGACATAGTTCCAACTGTCCTGCATCCTGATCACCCCTCCCAGTTGCTAGGCAACGTGAACAACAACATAGGAAATCCCATCATGCTTTGCACAGCATCAGGGAAAAAATGCCCGGGCAGATTTCTTTGATGGGTGGAGCTTAGCTAAAAATGTAGCTAAAAATGAGACTTCTATAAGAAAAACAAAGTTCTGATGCTGTGAAACTGTTAAACAAACATCAAGCCTTTTCAGTGCTGCTGAGTAGATTTTTAGTCTGGAGGTTCACTTTAAGTATTAGAGACAGTAACACAGAAGGTGCTGGTATTTGTGTGGATCCTCTGTAAGAGGACGAGGACTGGAAGCACCGTATATCGGCATACACCAGTGATGGGCAGATATTTTCTGTGATCACGGAATAGCAGTGATTAACGAGCACTTTTTCACCATTCAGCTTCAGTGTTCGATGCCATGATCGATTTTGGATCACGGAAATCGGCCGTGGAAGTTCCATGATTACAAATATTCGGAATAACCACGGTAAAAATCAATTCATAATTATCTCCCATAGGTGCACCAGGTGCCAGGCTAGGTGAGGGTGACAGGTGAAGGCAGGCGGGGAGGACAGTGGGAGGCAGCGGCTATACGTCCACGAGCTTCTCAGCTATACTAAAGTGTATAGCTAAAAAGCACCTTTAAATTTTGGCTCCAAGGCTCCCCATTGGTTCTTTAACAGACCAATGGGGATCCTCCTGACCCCCTTCTTAAAGTGGACATCTGCTAAAAAGCATCTTTAAATTTTGGCTCCAAGGCTCCCCATTGGTTCTTTAACAGACCAATGGGGATCCTCCTGACCCCCTTCTTAAAGTGGACTCCCAGATGCCACCATGAACTCCCCCCCCCCCCCCCCAGGGAGTCGTCGCACACACAAAAATTTAAATTATTTAAAAAAAATATATTGTTTCCCACTATCTTTTTAACATATCCTGCAAATGTGGTGTTGCTAGGATGTAAGGGGCTTTTGCTATTAACTGCTTAAGTCGGCGGGAATTGTTTCACTGTCATTTTTCGCATTTAAATGTATACTTTTTTTAATTTGAAATGTTAAAATCGATTTTCTCAAAAACGATAAGGTCTTTTTGAAAAAATTTTTTTGGTGTTCCTAGCGTGTAAGGGGGATTTGCTATTAACTGCTAAAGGCGGCGGGTTTTGGCAGCTTTATAATCATGAATACTTTTTTGTTTGACATTTTTGTTGTAGCCACATCTCACCTTTATAATCCATGCAATTTTGGTGATTCTAGCATGTGTGGGGGCCTTGCTGTTAGCTAAAACGCCTTTCCATGATCACGGCCGTGAAATTCTGTGATTGCCTCATTCACGGGAAAAATCTGTGTCGAATTTGTGAGTCAGTTTCAAATCCAGAAATTAATCACGACATTTCAGGATTTTTTTTCAACCATGCCCAAATAGTCGAATCCATGATTGGGGGTATCCAGGCATCACTAGCATACACTATCTCTCTGCCATGATTGTCTCTATTTTTATAATTCTTCTGTCTCTGCCATCATTATTTGCAGTTTCTTTCTTCCTCTACCTCTACACCCTCTACCTTTCCACTATCCCTTTCCCTCTTTAACCCCCTTGCCGGTTATCCCGAACTCAGCTCGGGGTAACCTGCGCAGGAGGATTTCTCAGGCCCCGCTGGGCCGATTTCTATCAAATAAAAAGCAGCACACGCAGCCGGCACTTTGCCAGCCGCGTGTGCTACCTGATCGCCGCCGCAGCGCGAAAGAGGGTCCCGCCAGCCGTCCGAGCCCAGCGCAGCCGGAACAAACAGTTCCGGCCAGCGCTAAGGGCTGGATCGGAGGCGGCAGACGTCAGGACGTCGGCTGACGTCCATGACGTCACTCCGCTCGTCGCCATGGCGATGAGGAAAGCGAAACAAGGAAGGCCGCTCATTGCGGCCTTCCTTGTTACTTTTGATCGCCGGAGGCGATCGAAAGTGCGGATCCGGAGCGCCCTCTAGTGGGCTTTCATGCAGCCAACTTTCAGTTGGCTGCATGAAATAGTTTTTTTTAAATTTAAAAAAACCCTCCCGCAGCCTCCCTGGCGATTTTAATAGAACGCCAGGGAGGTTAACCTCCATATTCTCTATCTAGGCCAGCCTGAGCCATCCATAGGTCTTTGCACTCTCTCTCTAGGCCAGTCTGAGCCATCTGTGGGTCTTTGCACTTTCTTTCTTGGTCAGAATTTTTTTTCTCTGTGCAATGTTTCCTTCTTTCTCTGTGTGTGTTTAGCACTTTGCCCATTATCACATGTTCAGCTCTCCCATACTTTTCTCTGTGGCAGTTTGTGTTCTCTCTCTTGCTATTTGTCTCAGTCTCTGGTACTTTATACTCCTCCATGCAGTACTTTGCACTCTCTCTTTCTGATGCAGTCTGCAGACACTCTCTCTCAGTGGCACTGTACACTCTATCTGCAGCGTGGTATTTCTCATTCTGTTCCCATGGTACTTTGTGCTCTCTATCTCTGTGCCACTTTCAACTCTCTTTGCAACTCTTTCTCTGGAGCATGTTTTGTATCTTTTACACTGCACTCCCTTTTTGTAGCATTTAGTGCTCTCAGACACTTTGCACACTCTCTTTCTGTGGCACTTTTTCTCTCTGTGGCACTTTGCACTCCCTCTTACTGTGGCACTTTGCACTCCCTCTTACTGTGGCACTTTGCACTCCCTCTCACTGTGGCACTTTGCACTCCCTCTCAATGTGGCACTTTGCACTCTCTCTCGGTGGCACTTTGCACTCTCTCTCACTGTCGCACTTTGCACTCTCTCTCAGTGGCACTTTGCACTCCCTCTCACTGCGACACTTTGCACTCCTTCTCACTGTGGCACTTTGCACTCCCTCTCACTGTGGCACTTTGCACTCCCTCTCACTGTGGCACTTTGCACTCCCTCTCACTGTGGCACTTTGCACTCCCTCTCACTGTGGCACTTTGCACTCCCTCTCAATGTGGCACTTTGCACTCTCTCTCAGTGGCACTTTGCACTCTCTCTCACTGTCGCACTTTGCACTCTCTCTCAGTGGCACTTTGCACTCCCTCTCACTGCGACACTTTGCACTCCTTCTCACTGTGGCACTTTGCACTCCCTCTCACTGTGGCACTTTGCACTCCCTCTCACTGTGGCACTTTGCACTCCCTCTCACTGTGGCACTTTGCACTCCCTCTCACTGTGGCACTTTGCACTCCCTCTCACTGTGGCACTTTGCACTTACTCTCACTGTGGCACTTTGCACTCCCTCTCACTGTGGCACTTTGCACTTCCTCTCACTGTGACACTTTGCACTCCCTCTCACTGTGGCACTTTGCACTCCCTCTCACTGTGGCACTTTGCACTTCCTCTCACTGTGGCACTTTGCACTCCCTCTCACTGTGGCACTTTGGACTTCCTCTCACTGTGGCACTTTGCACTCCCTCTCACTGTGGCACTTTGCACTCCCTCTCACTGTGGCACTTTGCACTCCCTCTCACGGAAGCACTTTGCACTCCCTCTCACTGTGGCACTTTTCCCTCCCTCTCACTGTGGCACTTTGCCCTCCCTCTCACTGTGGCACTTTGCACTCCCTCTCACTGTGGCACTTTGCACTCCCTCTCACTGTGGCACTTTGCACTCCCTCTCACTGTGGCACTTTGCACTCCCTTTCACGGAAGCACTTTGCACTTCCTCTCACTGTGGCACTTTGCACTACCTCTCACTGTGGCACTTTGCATTTACTCTCACTGTGGCACTTTGCACTTCCTCTCACTGAGACACTTTGCACTCCCTCTCACTGTGGCACTTTGCACCCCCTCTCACTGTGGCACTTTTCACTCCCTCTCACGGAAGCACTTTACACTCCCTTTCACTGTGGCACTTTGCACTCTCTCTCAGTGGCACTTTGCACTTTCTCTCTCAGTGGCACTTTGCACTCCCTCTCACTGTGGCACTTGGCACTTCCTCTCACTGTGGTACTTTGCACTCCCTCTCACTGTGGCACTTTTCACTCCCTCTCACTGTGGCACTTTGCACTCTCTCTCACTGTGGCACTTTGCACTTCCTCTCACTGCGACACTTTGCACTCCCTCTCACTGTAGCACTTTGCACTCCCTCTCACTGAGGCACTTTGCACTCCCTTTCACTGTGGCACTTTGCACTCCCTCTCATGGAACCACTTTACACTCCCTCTCACTGTGGCACTTTGCACTCCCTCTCACTGTGGCACTTTGCACTCCCTCTCACTGTGGCACTTTGCACTCCCTCTCACTGTGGCACTTTGCACTCCCTCTCACTGTGGCACTTTGCACTCCCTCTCACTGTGGCACTTTGCACTCCCTCTCACTGTGGCACTTTGCACTCCCTCTCACTGTGGCACTTTGCACTCCCTATCACTGTGGCACTTTGCACTCCCTATCACTGTGGCACTTTGCGCTCCCTCTCACTGTGGCACTTTGCACTCCCTCTCACTGTGGCACTTTGCACTCCCTCTCACTGTGGCACTTTGCACTCCCTCTCTCTGTGGCACTTTGCACTCCCTATCACTGTGGCACTTTGCACTCCCTCTCACTGTGGCACTTTGCACTCCCTCCTACTGTGGCACTTTGCACTCGCTGGATAATCTCAGGCTATTTGCTTGATCGGGTGTGTGCTTGTAATGTCGAACATGATGGAAATCCCAGGCCGCTGTTCCCCTCTAATGTTTTATGTCCTCCCACCCGGGGTCCCATGTAGCTGCCTGTACTTTACCTGCCGTGGAATAAGGACAGAAATAGAAAAAGGTCTAGCATGCCAACCATATTACATGAAATATCACCAGTCTTCACGGTTTTCTGTGGATATGTACTGAGCCAACTCCAGAGATTCGACAAGCAAATCTATACGTGGAGAATTTTAAGTCAGTCAATTTAACCTAATAAAGAAAATTGCTTATTTTTCCAATATTAATTGAGAAATGTCATAGTCAGTGTAGTGTAAAATCTTTCTTCTCCCTGATAGAGATGAGCGTAATCAGCTAATTGCGATTACGTGAAATTTTGCATACAATTTAGCAATTATGCCCATATGTAATTACAATTTGTAAATGCAATTGATTTCATGTAATCATTTGTCATTTCCATGCAATTTTTGCGTAATTTTGTGCTGACTTCAAGCTAACCCTGATTAGTATTACAATAATCTTTGTCATAACTTTTTGTTGGGTTGCCTTCTCCTGCCTATCCCATAATTGTACACTAGATTCTTGCAATTGCCATTTTTGATTTCTAACATGCTTTAAGTTTGTTTTTTTGTAAGGTCCTCGGTAGTGATGAATGTAATCAGCTAATTACAATTCTGCCAAAGGTCACATACATTTTTGCAGTTATGCCCATACAGAATTAAGATTTGTAAATTCAATTGACTTCAGAAACTACGCCAGTGCGAATTTACGCATTGTAGTTTGCATCTACGCATCGTAGTTCGTAGGCGAAGTATCAAAATTATGCTTACGAATTTACGCGTAGCGAAGTACCTCTACGCGTAGCTTACGCCCACTATCTGTAGTTAACATGAGTATTGCTAAGTAAACTACAAATGCGTTATACGCGTCTATTTTTCTGCGTACGATTCCATGCTTACCAAATTACGCATTGGAAAGGGGAATGTACGCATAGAAGTGTTCTTGGTACAAGCATTTAAAAAAGAGGCATTAATGCGGAGATTTTTCCGCATAATGGCATAAGCGTCCGCATAAACTGCGCTTCGCACTACGCGTAATTGCATATTTTAACACGTAGTCTACGAAATGCATACATAGCGAATATTTGATTTCGAAGCCGTAGATTGGTGAAGCGTAATTGCGCAAAACTACGCGTAGTTCCAGCGTAGCGAAGTTGGCTGTCTAGGACCATCCCTGGACTTCATGTAATCCCTTTGTAATTTTGTGCAATTTTCAAGTAATTTTGTGCCACCTTTAGCGGTGAATATCAAAGCCTCCGTATTTGCTGTGTTGTAGTCTTGTAGTCTGTGAGAAAATCGATTTTAAAAAATGCAATGGAAAAATGTTTTTTAAGCTGTCATTTTTCTGAGTTTAAAAAACATTTTTCCTTTGCACTTATTTTGATTTGTTCCCACTATTCTCCTGAACATACGTAGCAATTTTGGTGACAATGGAATGTATGGGCGCTTTGCTGTTCACCGCTAAAGTCCGAAATTACACGAAAATTATACGAAATTATGAATCCTTACAATTACTGACCAAATGAATTATAATTTTTCCCAAAATTTTGCATTACAATTTTGCATCATTATTGTGAATTTCAATGCAAAATTACGACTATGCAAAATGTGTGCTCACCATTCCAAAATGTATCACAAGTGGTGATATCATCACTGCTGGCAGGTGCATCACTGAAGAATGTTTGTTTACACCTGGTGTCCCAGAGTGTAATGGGAGTTGATGTTTTGCATAATAAACAGCCTAGGCTAAGCATCACTGGGAGGGCGTGGCTACATGTCAATATACAGCAATATATAGATATAGGAAGTGTTTCTGATGCTGAAATCAGAAAAATGAACATAAAAGTCGGGTTCCTGAATAATGTGCTGCATTCTGATATATGTTACTACAGGGCTTCTTTACTACATTCTGCTATATGTCACTACAGGGCCCCTTTCTGCATTCTCCTATATGTCACTACAGGGCATCTTTATTGCATTCTACTATATGTCACTACAGGGCCTCTTTATTGCATTCTGCTATATGTCACTACAGGGCCTCTTTACTGCATTCTGCTATATGTCACTACAGGGCCTCTTTACTGCATTCTGCTATATGTCACTACAGGGCCCCTTTCTGCATTCTCCTATATGTCACTACAGGGCATCTTTATTGCATTCTACTATATGTCACTACAGGGCCTCTTTATTGCATTCTACTATATGTCACTACAGAGCCTCTTTACTGCATTATGCTATATGTCACTACAGGGCTTCTTTACTGCATTCTGCTATATGTCACTACAGGGCCTCTTTACTGCATTCTGATATGTTACTACAGGGCCTCTTTACTGCATTCTGCTAAATGTCTCTACAGGGCCTCTTTACTGCATTCTGCTATGTGCCACTACAGGGCCTCTTTACTGCACTCTGCTGTATGTCACTACAGGGCCTCTTTACTGCATTCTGCTATATGTCACTTCTGGGCCTATTTACTGCATTCTTATATACGTCACTACAGGGCCTCTTTACTGCATTCTCCTATATGTCACTACAGGGCCTATTTACTGCATTCTGCTAAATGTCACTACAGGGCCTCTTTACTGCATTCTGATATATGTTACTACAGGGCCTCTTTACTGCATTCTGCTAAATGTCACTACAGGGCCTATTTACTGCATTCTGCTATATGTCACTACAGGGCCTCTTTACTGCATTCTGATATATGTTACTACAGGGCCTCTTTACTGCATTCTGCTAAATGTCTCTACAGGGCCTCTTTACTGCATTCTGCTATATGTCACTACAGGGCCTCTTTACTACACTCTGCTGTATGTCACTACAGGGCCTCTTTCTTTACTGCATTCTACTATATGTCACTACAGGGCCTCTTTACTGCACTCTGCTATGTCACTACAGGGCCTCTTTACTGCATTCTGCTATATGTCACTACAGGGCGTCTTTACTGCATTCTGCTATATGTCACTACAGGGCCTCTTTACTGCACTCTGCTATGTCACTACAGGGCCTCCTTACTGCATTCTGCTATATGTCACTACAGGCCCTCTTTACTGCATTCTACTATATGTCACCCCTCTTTAACCGTTTTAGCAGCCTGGACGTGTTTGACACGTCCAGGCGCTTGCTGTAGCGCTGCTGCGCGCTCCTGCATGCGCCCACGCGCTCCTCTGCAGCCCCCCATCCCCGTTAGCCCAGAGATCAATGAATGGGAACAAGTCCCCGGCAGAAAGACCGACGGCTTCTTATCAGAAGCTTCAGTCTTTCTGAAAAACAAACATTTTGCCTCCTCCCTATACTTCCTGGAAGTGAGAGCGTTTGCTTTCAGGACAAAAAAAAAAAAATTGACCATGGCCATCTTGTGGCCAAATAGTAAAATTACATCTATATACATTTTTTATTATATAAACACATATTATTACATTTAAAATTAACTGTTTACCTCCCACACCAAAAATTACCCAAATATATTTTTGAATGAAAAAAAAATTACAATAAAAAAAACAAAGATAAATAGCTACCTAAGGGTCTGAACTTTTTTCATATGCATGTGAAGACGGTGTATTACTAATATTTTTAAATTATCAGCTTGTAAACAGTGATGGACGCAAAACTGAAAAAATGCACCTTTATTTCCAAATAAAGTATTGGCACCATACATTGTGATAGGGACAACATTTAAATGGTGTAATAACCAGGACAAATAGGCAAATAAAATACATAGGTTTTATTTATGGTAGCATGTATAGTTTAAAGCTATAATGGCCGAAAACTGAAAAATAATGCATTTTTTCCATTTTTTCTTAATATTCCTGTTAAAATACATTTAGGAAAAATAATTCTTAGCAAAATGTACCACCCAAAGAAAGCCTAGCTAGTGGCGGAAAAAAAAAAGATATAGATAAATTCATTGTGATAATTAGTGATAAAGTTATTGGCAAATGAATGGGAGGTGAAAATTGCTCGGATGGATAAGGTGAAAAACGACTGTGGGCTGAAATGGTTAATTAAACAGACTAAGACAAATTTTTCTTCTATCTTCTAAGCAACTGACGGAATGAAGAACATCACAAGCTTTTTAGAGTTCCACATATTGGCAATTCCAAGTGACTGGCATAAAGGAACAGTCTCAGTTTTCTTCTTTTTGATATACTTTATAGGAGTATTTCTAAATCTAGTGTTAGCTATTGTAATATATACCAATATTCACCTGCACACACCCATGTACTTATTCCTCTGTAATTTATCTTTTGTTGATATTTGTTACATGACCACCACAGTTCCGAAACTGCTGCACATCTTGCTTTCGGGAAATAACACGGTATCTTTCATAGCATGCTTCAGTCAGATGTTCTTCTACTTTTGGGGTGCTTGCACCGAAGTCAATCTTCTTCTAACGATGGCTTATGATCGATACATTGCCATATGTAAGCCTTTACATTATGCAGAGATCTTGAATACAAGTAACTGTGTCCAACTTATGGTGGCCATATGGGTAGTTGCCTTTGCCAACTCTGTGTTAGTGACAATTACTGCATCGAAAACACCTTTGTGTTACTTCAATACCATCCAAGGGTTCTATTGTGATTTCAAAGCGGTCATCAAGATGTCTTGTCCTGGGAGTTCTTTCCTTCATGGCGTCATCTTCATGGAGATGATATTATTTGGATTTTTTCCCTTTTTCTGCAGTTTGGCCTCTTATGTCAAGGTGGTCAGTGTTATTCTGGCCATGAAGTCTAAGGATGGGAGAACAAAGGCCTTCTCTACCTGCTCTTCTCATATCATGGTCCTTAGTATTTTCTATGGTACATCCGTTCTTGTGTACATGATTCCACCGTCTGCCAATGTAGACGTTTTGGAGAGGTTATGCACCATTTTCTACACAGCTGTGACTCCCGTGCTAAACCCTCTGCTGTATAGTTTGAGAAACAAAGATTCTAATATATCCATTATGCGGTTATTAAATAAATGTAAATGACACTTGGTTTACAGGTTGGGTTGTCTTGGTGGTGGTTTCAATGTTTCTTCTATTTCCAATGATACTGCAGCCCAGTTCGGGCCCTGGCCTTCTTCATCTTCTACCTTAACCCATCCTTATACTGCCTGCCTCCAGAGAGATTTATGTTTAATATCCAAACTTGTGGAGAAAAAGAACAGAGGGAAACCGGGAGCCTAATCTGGTGCAATATTGTCAAGTCACCAGGGAATAGATATAACAATTGGTAATTATACTCACAACACTGGGTTGAGGTAGGAGGCAACCACTCGTGAGAGCATGTGGGGAAGTACCATCCCCACTCAGCCTTGTATGTGGAAATGTGGTGGTCGCAGCTCCAAAAAAGCTCACTCTAGGAAGCCTTCTTAAAGCGGATTCCCCGGGATAGGGGTAACTAGGAGAATTGAAGATAGTTGGAGGTGTCCAAAAAAAAAAAAAAAATGGGTACATACAAAAAACAATTTATTCTAAGGTAGATTGAGGGTAAGAACCTCTTACCTTCAAGAAGTAATAATCAAAAAATGGAGTTCAGGGTAATACCTCTTAACTTTTATTGTGCACTTCCCCATCCCCAGCTCTGAGGCACAGTAATTGACCCGAGGAAGCAGCTCTCTCCATGAAATGCGTTGTCGAAAGTGCACAATATAAGTTAAGAAGTATTACCCTGAACTAAATTTTTGATTATTATTTCTAGAAGGTAGGAGACTCTTACCCTCAGTCTGCCTTAGCATATACAGTTTTTTGCATGTACACCCATTTTTTTTTTATTTTGGGTGCCTCCAGCTATCTCCAGTTCTCTATATGGTTAATAGTTTTCTGGTATTTCTGCCCGGTGTAATCAAATGGATTCTGAATTCTGACTTTCATGTTGGAATTTCACAGTTTTCAAGTTCAAAGTCAGAGTTGAAAATTTACGGAATTCCAAAATGTACATTTTTTTTTTTATCAATAGTGAAAAATCTCTACTGAGTATGGTCAATAGACATGAATTAAACAATCCTATGGGAAAATGCAAAAATTCTAAGCAAAATGGTAACCTAACATATTTTTGCATCTTTGCATTATTTTTAGTGCAGAAATATATTTGCAATAACTTTACAATTTCTCGATTTTGCATTGGCGATTTGGAATTCCCAAAAATTCTGACCATCTCTGATCTGTGCTGATGTCTTCAAGACATCTCTCTAGCTTTTCCAACTGGTGTTCACCCAAAGACATATTCTTTTGAGTAGTATTTTTTTTTTGGGGGGGGGGGGGGGGGGTGTCTTTGTTCACTCATTCTAACTACATGCCCCACCCACCAGTCTTTGGATCATAATATACTCTGTTACTAGGGGGAAGATGGGGTGTTTTTATGTATAGTTCTTTGTTGTATTCCACTCTAGCCCTAGATGGCTATAGGTATAATTGTGGTGTATGCCCAAGTATTCCTAAAAAAATATAGTGTATCACTTTTGTGAATGTCAAGGTTGACTCCAAGGTGTTTACAATTTTTATGGCTTCTAAATTACCATTGCTCATTGTTAGGATCTGTAGCAATTTTCCTGTGCTGGTTTAACATGGTTTTTTTTTTCAAATTGGGGCAGTTGCAGAGAGAGTGAGAGCCTGGGAAAGTGATCTAAGGCGTTTACATATTGTATGTCCTAGATTTCTCTCCTCCTCACTGCCATTTTACCACATCCATCCTGGGATTTTTTGTTTTCACCAATACAGGTGCTCAGATGAGAAAACAAATCCACTACAGAATGTGGTGTTCTCTGAGAGAGAGGTGCTCACGTGGACATAAAAGTATAATTAACTCAATCCAAAGTGGTCCGATTGTGGAAAGCACATGTCATGGAGTGCTGGCCTCAGCAAACCTTTTGTGCTGTAAAAACTTGAGGGTACATCAGGTTTTTTTGTTATTTGGGACACACAGTAGGGGTGTTCCAAGTAGAGAGGATTCTCACATTTAAGTTTTGTTGGTGGCCGATCTAGCAAGAAGGTTCTGTTTATGTTTTGCTTCTTTTTTATCTATACTGTCTAGTCTGTAAATAGCCTAGTTTAAATAAAAAAAATTCTTATACTATATCTACTATATATGTTATATATTTACTACTACTACACCTCTAATTTTTCTCATTTCTTTCTAATTTAAGGATTTAACCTCCTTGCCGGTCTGATTCTTTCCAGATTTTAGGGTCTAAAAGCGGTGCAATTTTTTTCCACTCTTTCAGACCCTAAAACCTGAAAAAAATCATTCTGGCAGGGAGATCTGCAGCAAAATAAAAAAAAATGTACCATTCTGGGCTCCTGTGCTGCAGTTTTCTCTTTGCCCACAAGATGGCGCTAATATACATATAAAAGAACTTCTCTATAGTTCTCTATTATAGAGAAGTTCGTTTTCAATATTAGCCCCGCCCCCGATGACGTCACGCTGCCACCACCGCTCTGCTGCCACCACCACGGCTGCGCTGCTCCAACTGGCTGCCGGGTCCCCGGAAGAATAGCGGGGACATGGGGGATCCCGGCAGCCAGGGAAAGACCCCACACTGCCGGGGAGAGAGGCTGGAGTCCCGCTGCGCAGCGAGATCGCGCGCGGGACTCCACAACTACAAGTAAAGCTCTGCAATGCCTACCCCGACCTGAGCTCGGGATCACCGCTAATAGCTTGTTTTTTCTACCCCGAGCTCAGGTCGGGAAAACCGGCAAGGAGGTTAAATGTATTTTATACTTCTCGCATGTTCCTGTCTCCAATCGTGTCGCACATCATAGGATGGTATGAGAAATTTGGGTCCCACGGCTCGAGGATACTGTCTCACCTGAAACTTAATGTGCCCAGGGCCAGATTTTGTACTTTTTACTGCCCAAGGCTCACTATCACCAGCTGCCCCCGGACAGGCAGCATCCTAAGCTTCCTCCCAAATACGGCAGGGATTAGATTGTAGGCTCCTCTGAGGACAGTTAGTGACGTCATGGCAGGGATTACATAATAAGCTCCTCTGAGGACAGTTAGTGACGTCATGGCAGGGATTACATAATAAGCTCCTCTGAGGACAGTTAGTGAAGTGATGACAGGGATTACATAATAAACTCCTCTGAGGACAGTTAGTGAAGTGATGGCAGGGATTACATTATAAGATCCTCTGAGGACAGTTAGTAGCATGATGGCAGGGATTACATTATAAGATCCTCTGAGGACAGTTAGTAACATGATGGCAGGGATTACATTATAAGATCCTCTGAGGACAGTTAGTGACATGATGGCAGGGATTACATTATAAGATCCTCTGAGGACAGTTAGTGACATGATGGCAGGGATTACATTATAAGATCCTCTGAGGACAGTTAGTGAAGTGATGGCAGGGATTACATTATAAGATCCTCTAAGGACAGTTAGTGGCATGATGGCAGGGATTACATTATAAGATCCTCTGAGGACAGTTAGTGAAGTGATGGCAGGGATTACATTATAAAATCCTCTAAAGACAGTTAGTGACATGATGACATAATAAGCTCCTCTGAGGACAGTTAGTGAAGTGATGGCAGGGATTACATTATAATATCCTCTAAGGACAGTTAGTGACATGATGGCAGGGGTTACATTATAAACTCCTCTGGAGACAGTGACATGATGGCAGGGGTTACATTATAAACTCCTCTGAGGACAGTTAGTGAAGTGATGGCGGGGATTACCTTATAAACGCCTCTGAGGACAGTTAGTGAAGTGATGGCAGGGATTACATTATAAAATCCTCTAAGGACAGTTAGTGAAGTGATGGCAGGGATTACATTATAAACTCCTCTGAGGAGGACAGTTAGTGAAGTGATGGCAGGGATTACATTATAAGATCCTCTAAGGACAGTTAGTGAAGTGATGGCAGGGATTACATTATAAGATCCTCTAAGGACAGTTAGTGAAGTGATGGCAGGGATTACATTATAAACTCCTCTGAGGACAGTTGGTGAAGTGATGGCAGGGATTGCATTATAAGATCCTCTAAGGACAGTTAGTGAACTGATGGCAGGGATTGCATTATAAGATCCTCTAAGGACAGTTAGTGAAGTGTAGCAGGGATCAGGGATGATCACCGGATGCAATCACAAGTGACTACTCCTGATTCAAATGAGGTTTAATTAGTGCAGGTGTGCGGCAGGGATAGAAGGGATTATTTACCCATAATTCCGCTGTCCGCCCTGCATTCCAAACAGCTTGCACGCGTCCTATTGGTCATGTTGCAAGCCTCACATCGGCGCACTTCCTCCTTTAAGCCGGGAGGAGCAAGTGTGCCGGTGTGAGGCTTGCAACGCGACCAATAGGACACGTGCAAACTGTTTGGAATGCAGGGCGGAAGGTGGCATTATGGGTAAATAACCCTTTCTATCCCGCCGCACATAGGGATGAGCGTAATGACGTAATTACGATTTCGCGAAATTTCGCGTAATTAGTGTAATTACGATTATGGCCGTAAGTACATAATCGTAATGAAGAAGGATTTCGCGAAATTTCGCGTAAGCGTAATTTTCGCATTACAGCCTCAAATTTGGAGAATATATTAAGTAATTTCGCGTTTCGTTCATGCCGTAATTTCGCATTAAACGCTACCGTAATTTCGCGTTAAAAGCCGCCGACTTTAAGGGTTAATAGCAAAGCCCCCTTAAATGCTAGGAGCCTCAAATTTGGAGAATATATTAAGGAGATCAGGAGGAATAAGAGGAAAATTTTTTTTTTCAAAAAGACCTTATAGTTTTTGAGAAAATCGATGTTAAAGTTTCAAAGTAAAAATGTATACATTTAAAAACCCGCCGACTTTAACGGTTAATAGCAAAGCCTGCTTAAAGTTTAGGAACACCAAATTCCCAGGGTATATTAAGGGGATCAGTGGGAATAAGAGGAAACAAAATTTTTTCAAAAAGACCTTATAGTTTTTGAGAAAATCGATTTTTAAATTTCAAGGGCAAAAATGTCTTTTAAATGCGGAAAATGTCAGTTTTTTTTGCACAGGTAACAATAGTGTATTAATTTCATAGATTCCCCCAAGTGGGAAGAGTTTTACTTACTTTGTTCTGAGTGTGGGAAATATAAAAAAAAAACGACGTGGGGTCCCCCCTCCCAGACCTCTTTAACCCCTTGTCCCCCATGCAGGCTGGGATAGCCAGAATGCGGAGCACCGGCCGCGTGGGGCTCCGCACCCTGACTATACCAGCCCGCATGGTCCATGGATTGGGGGGTCTCGGAAGGGGAGGGGCAGCCAAGCTTTCCCCTCCCCCTCCGAGCCCTTGTCCAATCCAAGGACAAGGGGCTCTTCTCCACCTCCGATGGGCGGTGGAGGTGGAGGCGCGATTTCCTGGGGGGGGGTTCATGGTGGAATCTGGGAGTCCCCTTTAAAAAGGGGTCCCCCAGATGCCCACCCCCCCTCCCAGGAGAAATGAGTATAGAGGTACTTGTACCCCTTACCCATTTCCTTTAAGAGTTAAAAGTAAATAAACACACAGACACTTTGAAAAAGTATTTTAATTGAACAAAAAACATAACCACGAAAAAAGTCCTTTAATATTCTTAATTAACCATTAATACTTACCTGTCCCTTTAAATGATCCCTCGCAATATCCTCGGAAATGTTCTATCAGTTACAATGTAACAAAGTTATTACAATGTAACAACTTTGTTACATTGTAACTACGCCGCACCCGACGTCACTCGCCGCCGCCGCCGCCGCACCCGCACGACCCGACAGAGCTCTGAGCTATATAGCTCAGAGCTCTGAGAAGCATCTTTGTATTTGGGCTCCAAGGAGCCCCATTGGTCCTTAGCAGACCAATGGGGTTCCTTTAAATCAGAAGGAACCCCATTGGTCTGCTAAGGACCAATGGGGCTCCTTGGAGCCCAAATACAAAGATGCTTCTCAGAGCTCTGAGCTATATAGCTCAGAGCTCTGTCGGGTCCGTGCGGGACGCTAAGTCCCCGCCGCCTCCCGCTGTCCACCCCGCCCACATCTGTCACCCACATGTCACCCACATGTGGGTGACATGCGAGTGACATGTGGGAGAGGCGGGGTGGACAGCGGGAGGCGGCGGGGACTTAGCGTCCCGCACGGACCCGACAGAGCTCTGAGCTATATAGCTCAGAGCTCTGAGAAGCATCTTTGTATTTGGGCTCCAAGGAGCCCCATTGGTCCTTAGCAGACCAATGAGGTTCCTTCTGATTTAAAGGAACCCCATTGGTCTGCTAAGGACCAATGGGGCTCCTTGGAGCCCAAATACAAAGATGCTTCTCAGAGCTCTGAGCTATATAGCTCAGAGCTCTGTCGGGTCGTGCGGGTGCGGCGGCGGCGGCGGCGGCGAGTGACGTCGGGTGCGGCGTAGTTACAATGTAACAAAGTTGTTACATTGTAATAACTTTGTTACATTGTAACTGATAGAACATTTCCGAGGATATTGCGAGGGATCATTTAAAGGGACAGGTAAGTATTAATGGTTAATTAAGAATATTAAAGGACTTTTTTCGTGGTTATGTTTTTTGTTCAATTAAAATACTTTTTCAAAGTGTCTGTGTGTTTATTTACTTTTAACTCTTAAAGGAAATGGGTAAGGGGTACAAGTACCTCTATACTCATTTCTCCTGGGAGGGGGGGTGGGCATCTGGGGGACCCCTTTTTAAAGGGGACTCCCAGATTCCACCATGAACCCCCCCCCCCCCCAGGAAATCGCGCCTCCACCTCCACCGCCCATCGGAGGTGGAGAAGAGCCCCTTGTCCTTGGATTGGACAAGGGCTCGGAGGGGGAGGGGAAAGCTTGGCTGCCCCTCCCCTTCCGAGACCCCCCAATCCATGGACCATGCGGGCTGGTATAGTCAGGGTGCGGAGCCCCACGCGGCCGGTGCTCCGCATTCTGGCTATCCCAGCCTGCATGGGGGACAAGGGGTTAAAGAGGTCTGGGAGGGGGGACCCCACGTCGTTTTTTTTTATATTTCCCACACTCAGAACGAAGTAAGTAAAACTCTTCCCACTTGGGGGAATCTATGAAATTAATACACTATTGTTACCTGTGCAAAAAAAACTGACATTTTCCGCATTTAAAAGACATTTTTGCCCTTGAAACTTAAAAATCGATTTTCTCAAAAACTATAAGGTCTTTTTGAAAAAAAAATTTTTCCTCTTATTCCCACTGATCCCCTTAATATACCCTGGGAATTTGGTGTTCCTAAACTTTAAGCAGGCTTTGCTATTAACCGTTAAAGTCGGCGGGTTTTTAAATGTATACATTTTTACTTTGAAACTTTAACATCGATTTTCTCAAAAACTATAAGGTCTTTTTGAAAAAAATTTTTTCCTCTTATTCCTCCTGATCTCCTTAATATATTCTCCAAATTTGAGGCTCCTAGCATTTAAGGGGGCTTTGCTATTAACCCTTAAAGTCGGCGGCTTTTAACGCGAAATTACGGTAGCGTTTAATGCGAAATTACGGCATGAACGAAACGCGAAATTACGCGTTGAAAATTACGCTTACGGTATTTTCAATTACGATTTTAATGGCAATTACGCTACCGCAATTTCGCATCGTAATCGCAAATTTCGCATGCGTAATTATAGTAATTAGAAATTACTAAAATTTCGGCTCAACTCTAGCCGCACACCTGCACTAATTAAACCTCATTTGAATCACGAGTAATCACCGTGTTGTATCCGGTGGTCATCCCTGGCAGGGATTAGATTGTAAAATCCTGTAAAGACAGTTAGCGAAGTGATGGCAGGGATTACATTATAAATTCCTCTGAGGACAGTTAGTGACATGATGACAGGGATTAGATTGTAAGCTCCTGTGAAGACAGTTAGTGACATGATGACAGGGATTAGATTGTAAACTCATCTGAGGACAGTTAGTGACATGTTGGCAGGGATTAGATTGTAAGCTCCTTGGCAGCGGCACATTTGGTGAGTGACAGGCAGACAGAGATCACTGCACTGCCTGTTTGCTGTCCCTTCATCCCCCGAGTGCCAGATCCGGCTGTTGGTAGCCACTCTGCACTATGTAAATACTGTGCAGCAGGGCGAATGATAGCCAGTCTAACTGCTACTGCCACCCTGCTCCCCCCGCTTTCCTGGAGCCTTAGGCCATGGCCTTTGTGGCCTTGCCTGAAATCCGACCATGGGTGTGACCCAGAATTTACAAAAACGTAACAATTTGCATATGACTCTCTCTTCTACCCGAACTGTGATTTGTATTTGGCTGCAGGGATTTCTTTATGGTGTTGAAATTTCGCTTGTGAGGAGCATAGATAAATGAATCAATCGCTGGTGATGAGCATGACATTTTTAGATAATCGTAATCTGTCATCGTAATTCACAATTACAATGCAAAATCATAATGGGTACTTACCTCAGGAGAGGAAAGCCTGTGTATCCTCCAGCGGTCTCACCCCTCCTCCTCTTCCTCGACATTCCAGCACAGAGACCCTCGTAAGCCCGTCAAGCAAGGTTCTCACCTGCGCACTAGCTAAGAGCTGAACGGGGCGTGGCTCCGTGCTACTAGGTGTGGCCAGACTTGTACGGGAGCGTGGCCACAAGCTTCGGCGGTCCCAGCCCTGGGACGGCAAGCCGGACGGCGATAGTGGCTTCGCCCTCCCAAGGTAAGTATCTCCATTTTTACTTAACTATCCCACTGGTTTATTTTAGAAAATGTACTAATCTTAAAGGGAATCTGAAGTGAAAATAAACTTATGATAGAATAATTTGTATGTGTAGTACTGTTAAAAAATAAAACACTATTAGCAGAGATATGAGTCTCTTATTGTTTCCAGTACAGGAAGAGTTAAGAAACGTCATTTGTTACCTATGCAAAAGAGCTTCTCTGAGCTCTGCGACTTTATAAAGTCTGGACAGCACTGTTTTTTGAAGTACTTATCTCAACTGTCTCTCATTGTTTCTTTTTTGTTTACAGTTTTTCTGCAGAGAAAAGGTCAAAGCCTCAGTAACCTGCTCTGTGAAATCATTTAAAATGCTGAGTGTATTGTGGAAACTGCAATTATTAGAGAATGATGCAATGTTATGAGTAAAAAAGCTATATACCTGAAAATAAAAATATGACACTATTTTCTTTGCTACTAATGTCCTATTAATTATCCGTACTACACAACCAACTCATTATATCATGAGAGTTTTTCGCTTCAGTGTCTCTTTAAAAAATGTGCATCTCCAAAGTGCTTAACCACTTGATGACTGCAGTGCTAACCCCCCTAACAACCAGGCTGTTCTTTGCTGCACTGGGCTGTGCAGGCTTATCAGTCTCCTGCACAGCCCAGCTTAGGTGCCCAGCGATCGGACTCACCTCCTTTTTTTTTGTCCCTAAGGGGAGGTGTCCGATCGCTGTAGCCGTTTATTTTTTTTCCACAGCCTCTATGAGGCTCTCTCTCCCTCCCTCCCTCCTCCCCTCGGTGCAAAGAATTGGAACAGGACGGCGATGCGTCCTGTTCCGCTTCTCATAGGCATCAACCTATGAGAGGACGACACTCCCTGGCCAATCAGAGGCCGGGGATCGCCGATCTCGTACAGCGCTGCCGAGGACCGCAGTAGAGATGGGCCGAACGGTTCGCCGGCGAACGGTTCCCGGCGAACTTCGGTGGTTCGCGCTCGCCTCCCGCAGGCGAACGTTTGCGGAAGTTCGGTTCGCCCCACAATGCACTATGAGGGTCAACTTTGACCCTCTACATCACAGTCAGCAGGCCCAGTGTAGCCAATTAGGCTACACTAGCCCCTGGAGCCCCACCCCCCCTTATATAAGGCAGGCAGCGGCGGCCATTACGGCCACTCGTGTGCCTGCATTAGAGAGAGTAGGGCGAGCTGCTGTCTGTCTCTCATAGGGAAAGATTAGTTAGGCTTAGCTTTTCCTGGCTGCATACCTGTTCTGTGATCCTGCCACTGCATACCTGTTCTGTGAACCCACCACTGCATACCTGTTCTGTGATCCTGCCACTGCATACCTGTTCTGTGAACCCACCCACCACTGCATACCTGTTCAGTGATCCTGCCACTGCATACCTGTACCAAATTTTCAGAAGGGAAGAGGCAGGCTTTCCGCTATGCTCCCTCCTATCACCCTCTCATCCCCTCCTCTTCCCCGCCCTGTTCCCTCCCTTTAACAGGAAGGAATAAGATGGTGATAGGAGGGAAACTCACAGCAAGCCCGCCTCTTCCTGTCTGAAGATTTGACTTTATTAAAAATTCTGATTTTTCAAGGAGTGATTACAGAGAACTGGGGGGATGGGGAGAGGAACGGACAATGCACTGAGGTATGTGAGTCCAGCATGAATACATCCCTGTGCTTACCTTAGATAGCTTTGCCTCTGGTCAGGTATTCTTCAATGCTTCACAACGACAATTTTCTAAAGAGGAACTCCAGTGACACATTTTGGAATGCGGTAAATTATTCTGGATACGCACTTTTACATTAATTATTCTAGTTTTAGCATAAGAACCACGTTCTATATTTTTTCTGAATACATTCCTTATTTTCCCTTTATTCAATTTAATTTTTACTTTATTCAACTCTACTCGGCTCTGCCTGTTCAGTAAACCAGCACCGATTCAGTAGGAGACCTTGGGCAAGACTCCCTAACACTGCTACTGCCTATAGAGCTCGTCCTTGTGGCTGCAGCTCTGGCGCTTTGAGTCAGCCAGGAGAAAAGCGTGATATAAATGTTCTGTGTTAGTTTGTTGTTCATGTTTGTACAACTTTCTGTGCTCATTTTTCAGTTTGTGGTTACTCTCTGACTGCTAATTTAATTATGTCCTCATGATGGCACTGTTGTACTGAGAAGTGCTGTTCTGACAAAATCGAAGTGGGATAAATCAAAGACTTAGAAAACAGATCTAGGCGCAACAATCTAAGATTTGTTAATTTGCTCAAAAACTACTTGCCTAGCGCCCAGGCACATGTTTGCTCGGATGCATTTCCTAAAGCCCTTAGCTTTAGGGCTCCCCTCAAAGTAGAGTGTGCACATAGACTAGGCCCCTTAAAACCACCATCCAATAAGGCCACGCCACGTCATCACAAAATACATGGACTATTCTGAGAAAAACTTCTCCAAACCTACCATAAACCGTGCAGCCTAATTTATGAAGGTCATCATATCTTGATTCTCCATCTTCTCCGCCAAGGTCTCTAAAGATTACTCTATCTCCAGTCTTGGAGGACAGAGGTCCTCTCACATTTCTGGCACAGTTCAAATTAACTGCTGGGGCTGAATCAGGAAAGGCGTGGTCCATCAAGCAGAACACATTTCTCTATGTCTAAAGGCCGGTACACAATCCTGACTAAGGTCAGCGGCCACTGTACACACGTCTGACTATCGGCTCAGCCGGTCGTCATCGGCCGCCAACCCCCAACCCACGAGTGATCCGCCTGGTGGATTGACTAACTCCCACGATGGCCGATCGCATTGTCTGCGCTGCTCTCCAATTCGCTGCGTAATGTCTCTTACGCATTGTTCCGTTTTCCCTTAGCCCCCACATAGCAACAGAACACGTCGTCAACTGACACACGTCTGTACAGGCCAGCCAGCTATGTGTCGCCCTAGGGGATGGCGCCCCGATCTCCGACAAGCAACATAAAATCAAGAGGTGTGTACGCACTTTAAGTCCATCCTAAACACTGGCAGGAATTTGGCCCTTGAGGACTGGAGTTCTACAAATGCGCCTCTGGAAAAATCAACTCTTTTTCCTCAGTCACTAAAGTCACACACATAACTAAACCTCACCTCACTCCTAGGAACAAGGTCCTCCTCAAAGATCCATGAATGGCATCCCCTACTCCCCCGCCCTTCAATATGATATGAAGGCTTGGCTGGAACCAAAGCACAAGGCTTATCTCTACTTTATGTGGTTGTTCCTTGTCATGTTGTTCCGTTTTATCTGTGAGCACACTTGTCCCCCCAATCCAATCACTCCCACCTTCCCCTTTTCCCATAATCTTGCTCTTTCTCCCCTCCCCCACATCTCCCCCATCCCCCTTCCTTTCCTTCCTTTTTGCAATCAGTTTTTCAGGGACTTTTATCTGAAGTGGTTAACTTTGAAACTTCACACTTCTTGCCACTGAAATGTAATGTAAATGGTCAATGTTCCACTGTGGTCCACATTTGACTTCAAATCTCTCCAATTCCAAGTTTATTGACCTCGGCCTACATTTTCTGTTCCCTTATCGGGAAAAGAAGCAAGTCATTTGTAATGTGCCATAATTATGCTATTTTTTATTATTAATATTATGCTATTTTTATTATTAATATTTTTGTTGGCTGAGTTTGTTACTGTCGCAATTTGTTCTGTTCTCACTTTGTGTTTACGCCACCCATTACTAATATATTACGTAATGGCTCATCTTATTTCTAGGATTGGAGAAGAATCACACCTTCTTTTCTGTCCTCAATTTTCTCAGAGTATTTGTGTAATTTTATAGTTTATACAAGTTAAACTAACCAGCACTTTGTGTCCCCTGAATGTAATATGAACTTCCAGAGGCGTGTCATATATGACCTTCCCTTCTCGGGCTATTAGCCCTTCCTCCGAGGTCCCTCACTCCCATGGGGTACCTCTTGCAGTTGATCCCTCCAATCCTCCCTCCTCGTGTATCCACTCCTCCATCTGACAATCTCTCCACTGAGGTATGAAATCATGGAAAACGTTGTTAGGGTGAGACACAGTATTATGTTTAGGATACCTGCTTGAATACTACATTGCTCTACAAGCAGCGCATTGTTGAGTCATAAAATGTTTGACGGCCAGGACCTGTGGCACCTTTGCAGTGCATGCATCTTCAGCAGCCCAGTTATATTGGCCAGAATCTTCTTCCCCAAACATGGTTCAACATTACTATACTCACCCACACTCCGCCCCCTCCATCATGTGCGCACATCGTCCAGCTTCTTCCATCCACCCCTCTCCACATTTACAGGATGTGTACCCTGCAGGCTAAGGTTGTGACTGTACAACCTCGGACCCAAACTGTCACTGAGGGATCACATACATTCCAATCTCCTGATCCCTGCCCAGCGTCAGTAGATGTATGTATGTACGGGGCTTTGGGGTGCACCCACACCTCCAATTCTGATTGGCCAATTTTACCACCGCCATGTAGTATGACAGCTTACCTACACAATCTGTTCTCAAGGTATTCAAATTCTTTTGGACCTCATACTACGTAAAAGTGGTAAAATTGGCCAGTGCTTAGCCCATCAAAATTGAATGTGTGGATGCACCCTTAGGCTTCTTGCACACAGGGACGTTACAGGCGCACGTTAGTGTAGCCTGTAACGCTCCCGCAACGCACAGCAATGTAACACAACTGGGCTGTTCACACTGCCCACGTTGCGTTACATTGTAACGCAGCAAAGTGATGCATGCTGTGCGTTCTACGCGGCTAAGCCGCGTTACACTGTTTGCACATGCGCAGTCATGTTGGGGAGGAGCAGAGAGCGGCCTGGCACATGGCTAATTAATATTCACTGCACTCAGTGACATGCTGTGTTTACTTCCTGGAGCGGCCGCTCTGTGCGGCGATTGGCCGGGCGGGACCACGTGATGCCGCATGCGTCCAAGAGTACGCATCACGGCATCACGGACGCCAGAGTGAGCTGCACAACACGGCTCACTCTGACGTCCACACCAGAGAGCACCAGGCGTTGCGTTAGGGGCACGTTATGTGCCCTATAACGTCCCCTAAACGCAACGTCCTGGTGTGTAACCAGCCTTAATCTTAGCCAGAAAGTTATCTCAGACTTTTGAAGTCCTCCCCCCCCATGCTTTCTGCACAGGTAAACTGAGAACCAATGTTAATCAAATGGCTAGTGCACACTTGAATGTGTTTTCCCCATGCAGATAAAAATAGACAGCAGCGAGGCATTGAATGCATTTTCTCTGTCAGTTACATTACCTTCAGTGATAAAATGTGCAATTCACACATACAGACACACATGGTGTGCAGAAAACGCACACAGAAAACTGACAGATGAGTGTGCTCCAAGCCGTAGCTTATTACACTCACTCTGTCCATCTCTGATGGAGCAGAACTGGCTCTGCTGACTTCTAGCATCACTACAGTACACAGCACTTGGGGAGGGGTAGAGAGGCTGGGGGCGGGGCTCTGCAGACTTCTCCAGCATCACTACAGTACACAGCACTTGGGGAGGGGAGGAGAGGCTGAGGGCGGGACTCTGCAGACTCCTCCAGCATCACTACAGGACACAGCACTTGGGGAGGAGTGCAGAGGCTGGGGGCGGGGCTCTGCAGACTCCTCCAGCATCACTACAGTACACAGCACTTGGGGAGGGGTAGAGAGGTTGGGGGCGGGGCTCTGCAGACTTCTAGCATCACTACAGTACACAGCACTTGGGGAGGGGTGCTGTACACAAGAGCCTGCTGCACACTGAATAGGGACTGTCTACAAATCTTTGTCTACAAAGCTTTGTATGATTCCTTATTAATGGCTGAGCAGATGCAGTCATTAGAACAATTGTGCAGACAAGAGAAAGCTTTTTCTTTCCACACCCTTAGTTGTCAGTCTCTCAGGACAGGGAAAAGAAACTTCTCCACCCACTGGGCTCCCTGCAGCTGCAGGGGCTATTGTTACACGTCTGCATATGGATTTATGGTTGGACATGAAGTGTAAAGGTTATTACCATTGCCAAAAATAATGGGCACTGGTTTCATTATAGGCAAATTTTGATGTGTTTAGATTATTATTATTTAACTTCATGTGTCTCAGAATGAAATACATGGTTGGACTTGCTAATACTGAAGTCGTTGTATTTGCTTCTGACCGAAACACACATTTTTGCAGCTGTTTCTGGAAACAATGTTTTTCTATTCCTCCCACTACAGGGACACAATTAGTATTCCCTGAAGCTTTGCCGGGCAAATTACATTTTTATTTCAAACGAAGAGCAAATTCTTTGTCACGCCAATTAATTGGTGACAAATGAAAAACAAAATGATTACACTGGTTTCATTGCGCCCAATTAGGTCCGCCCACTTTGGGGATTTCCTTGTTCTCCTTATTCTAATTCTAAAAAACGTTTTCAAAATTCTATTGACCTCTGGTGTGTGTATCTGGCCAGCTGTTTTATCAAAAGTAATACAGATAACAGCTGAATAATACTACGAGACTGCAATAAGGATGAAACAAAAATGAAGGTTAACAAATAAAAATAATAGTCTGAAATATTACTGACAAGTTAAAGAGAAACTGCAGTGAAAATAACAAAATTAATAAAATTGATTCTTTTTCTAATACTATATTCATTTATAAATGATTATATTCATTAATAAATTATTAAAGATTTAGATTATGAAATTTATCACAGGTTGCGATGTCTTTAGTCCTGTCAGATGATCTCTGCAGAATGTTGGTTTGCTGAGAGTTCAGAAACCAGTGAAAATATACCTGGTTTCTCAGAATGCTTGGGGGAGGGGGGGGGGTTGTTGAGGGGTGCTGCATAGCTAAACAGCCTAGGCTGTGACATCACTAAGGGGGTGGGGTTACATACCAATATACAGAAATATACAGATATAGGAAGTGTTTCTGAAGCTGAAGCCAGGATAATTACTGTAAAAGGGGCAAATATCATTGTTTTCTTTGTGCTATGATTTTTCAGATATTTCATCGTCTTGCACAGCAAAGACATACAGTACTGCCCATAATTATTCATACCCCTGGCAAATTTTGACTTTAAGTTTATTTTATTTATTTATTTATTTGTTGTATTTATAAAGCGCCAACATATTACGCAGCGCTGGACTTTAATTTAGGTTACAGACAATATTTAGGGGTGACAAACAGCAATATGACAATACAGGAATACAAGAAAACCAGATCACACAGCACAGTATGAGTACCAGGTAATGCTTAGTCAAGTTACTTTTATTCAACCAGCAAGTCATTTTGTGATGGGAAATGACATAGGTGTCTCCCAAAAGATAATAAGAGGATGTATAAGAGGCATTATTGTGGGAAAAAAAAACAAAAAAAAAACATTTCTCAGCTTTTATTTACATTTGAGCAAAAAGTGTCCAGTCCAAAATTATTCATACCCTTCGCAAACTGTCACAGTCTGTAGGAAAATCCTGAGTTCTATACCATTCCAAATAGTCCAAGCTGTTCTAAAGCATCCTAATTACCCAGATTAATTGGGAACAGCTGTTTAATCAATTCAACAGGTGAAAAACAGCAGCTCTCTGCATTGGTTTGTGGACATTAATGGCTAAGACAAAGGATCTCAGTGAGGACCTGCGGCTGTGCATTGTGGCTGCTCACGAGTCAGGAAAGGGCTACAAGGCCATTTCTAAAGGTTTTCAAATTCCAGTGACTACAGAGCAAAGTATTATTAAAAAATACAAGATGTTCGGCACTGTGGTAAATCTCAGGACGTGGTCGGAAGCCAAAAGTGACACCTGTGCTGGTCAGGAGGATAGTGAGAGAGGTGAAAAAGAATCCAAGGATCACCACCAAGGCCATCCTGGTGAATCTGGGCTCTGCTGGTGGCAATGTCTCAAGGCTGACAATCCAACGTAGACTGCACACTGCTGGGATCCACGGATGCAGACCAAGGAGGACAGCACTTCTCCAGATAAGGCACACAAAAGCTCGCGGGGCCTTTGCAAATGCTCATCTGGACAAAGAAGAAGATTTCTGGACTTCTGTGAAACAAAAATTTAATGGTTTGGTCACAATGATGTTTCCTTCATTTGGGATAAAAAAGGAGAAGCCTTCATCCCAAAGAACACCATCCCCGCTGTCACACATGGTGGTGGGAACCTAATGCTTTGGGAGTGTTTTTCAGCCAATGGACCAGGGAACCTAATCACAGTAACCGGCACCATGAAAAAAGAGCAATACATGAGGATTCTCAACGCCAACACCAGGCAGTCTGCAGAGAAACTTGGCCTTGGGCACCAGTGGACATTTCAGCATGATAATGACCCAAAATACAGCAAAAGTGGTGAAGAAATGGTTAGCAGACAACATTAACATTTTGGAGTGGCCCAGCCAGAGTCCTGACTTGAATCCAATTGAGAATCTGTGGAGGGAGCTAAAGATCAGGGTGATGGCAAGAAGACCCTCCAACCTGAAAGATTTGGAGCTCATTGCTTAAGATGAATGGGCAAAAATACCTGTGGAGACATGCAAAAAGCTGGTCTGCAATTATAGGAAGCGTTTGATTGATGTAATAGCCAATAAAGGTTTTTCTGTTGATTATTGAGAAGGGTATGAATAATTTTGCACTGTACACTTTTTGCTGAATTGTAAATAAAAGAAATGTTTTTCTCCACAATAATGCCTCTTTACATCGTCTTATTATCTTTTGGGAGACACCTATGTCATTTCCTGCTGGTTGAATAAAAGTAACTATAAGTCAAAATTTGCCAGGAGTATGAATAATTATGGGCAGCACTGTATGGGCAAAAGAAAACACATTTTTGTACAAATGAGAATACACCCAAAAATATATGGTTATGCAAAAATACTGTTTCACCAAATGCATTGTAGTCAAAACCCCCTACTCAATTTTGTGAAAATATATATCTTGCGAAAATCCTTAAAATTTTCGTGAAAATTTAATATCGTGTGAAAATGTAAATTTTAATGCAAAATAACTAATAGGGAACTCTGATTTCATTTGTGCAACTTTACCCAATCAACGCCTGCTTTAAGTAGTATGACTCTAATTTGATCTATGGTTTAAAACATTATGGGCCCTTTACACTGTTACACTGGCACCATGTGTTGAGAATCTAGGTGTTAGATTTTGTATACTAATTTAAAGATGTTATGTGTTTAACCACCTGAGCGGTCTGGACGAGCTCAGCTCGTCCAACACCGCCGGAGGCTGCCGCTCAGGCCCTGCTGGGCCGATTTACATCAAATAAAAAGCAGCACACGCAGCCGGCACTTTGCCAGCCGCGTGTGCTGCCTGATCGCCGCCGCTCTGCGGCGATCCGCCGCGAGCAGCGGCGAAAGAGGGTCCCCCCAGCCGCCTGAGCCCAGCGTAGCCGGAACAAAAAGTTCCGGCCAGCGCTAAGGGCTGGATCGGAGGCGGCTGACGTCAGGACGTCGGCTGACGTCGATGACGTCACTCCGCTCGTCGCTATGGCGACGATATAAGCAAAACAAGGAAGGCCGCTCATTGCGGCCTTCCTTGTTTATTCTGGGCGCCGGAGGCGATCGGAAGGTCGCCTCCGGAGCGCCCTCTAGTGGGCTTTCATGCAGCCAACTTTCAGTTGGCTGCATGAAATAGTTTTTTTTTTATTTAAAAAAAACCCTCCCGCAGCCACCCTGGCGATTTAATCAGAACGCCAGGGTGGTTAATAACATAGTGCTTATCACAGGACACTATCTGCACAGAGTTTGTATGTTCTCCCTGTGTCTGTGTGGGGTTCCTCCAGGCACTCGGGTTTCCTCTCGCATCCCAAAAAACATACAGATAAGTTAATTGGCTTCCCCTAAATTGGCCCTAGACTACGATACATACACTACACAATACATCCATAGACATATGACTATGCCGCATTAAAATAAAGTTTTCGAGATTTAAACCCAGCTCTCTTTTGTATCATGCATCAGGTTAAATTAACTAATCTTGTTCATGCTATAACCACTAGATGGCAGTCTAACATCATACAATACTTTTTTAAAACAAACCTGAAGTTAGACATGGTACTGCTCTATATCTGACTCTGAGTATAACTTCTTATATCAGTAAAGAAAACCTGAGACGAGAAACATAAAATAATTTATACTTACCTGGGGTTTCCTCCAGGCCCCTTCTAGCCCAAGACTCCCGCCCCCCACCCCTCCGGGCAATGTGATTGTCCACTGACTAGCCCAGGGCCGAGCCGAGGCAAAGGCGAGAGAGAGAGTCCACAGCCTGGACTGGAGGAAGCCCCAGGCAAGTATAAATGCTTTTATATTTCTATGTCTTGAGCACGCTATAATGATACGTTGTATGTTCTCCCAGAAGGTCATATATCCATTTCTAAATGTTGATGTTTTAGCTCCACTCTTATGGTCAAAGCAAAAAACCAAAACTTTAAAGATGCAGGCACAATATGGCCACGATCACGAAGGGGAGTGCAGCCCTGAGACCGTGTCTGACTTGCTGGATGTGTTCAGAGGGTCCAAGCATGGCAGTGGTGGGGTGAGGAGGACACAGGAAGGAAGCATGGACTATCCAGAGGCTTCTCTCTACCAAGGTACGTATATAACTTTGCGTAACTGATGCACACAGCTAGGTGAAGGGGGTGAATACACCGCCTGCCTGCTGCTCCCATGCCCCGGTCAGGTGCTTGCTAGCATGTGGCATAGGCGGTGGAGGAGAGCCGTACCATAAAGAGTGATGTCCAAGCTCAGATGTGACGTGTTACCCAGAACAAAGGAAACACAGGAAAAGAGGTGCCCAAGTGCGATTTAAAAAAAAGTGTGATGTTCACTATGGCAACGCGTTTCGTAGACATACACCCCGCTTCCTCGGACCAGTGGGCAGTGCCTAAAAGATTCATTAATAGAAACGCTCCAAAACTCTGCGTACATGGTGATCAAAACACAACATTGACATTAAAAAGAAGGAGAAGTAAAAAGGCGCTACTCTGTCTCCCTATCCTCCCAATCAATCAGCTGCTTAATTCTCAAGGTGTGGGTATCCCTTTAATCCCCACCAAACATAAAAGTAGACAAAAAACAGAGAATAGCGCTCGTATCCAAGTTTGTAATTGATAGTTTATTTATCTATACATAAAAAATATCTAGCCTTTGGAGTTAAAACCATATAAGCATAAAGGGTTTCATATACAAGATCACTTCAAAAGTTCTCCACTATATCCCCCCCCCTGCATATGTCTTCTAAAAAAATAATAATAAGTGGAACAATATAACTTCATTCATGCCATGCACACTGTCATGCATACCATGGAGCCACCTGAATCTCTAATAAAAATTCCCCATAAAAAGTTCTCCAGTAAAATCCGTGTAGATAAGTGTATTGGGTCAATCCGCCTATGCGTTTATAACAGTCCCCTCCGTTATCTCAGAGTGTCTATCCACCTGCCGCAAAGGACGCTTTCAATCACTTGTGCGTTCAGTCACTTACGCGTCTTGCAGCTTTTCTAATTTTCACATGCGGGCTCCGGCCGGTAGCCTCGCAAGCAGGACTCCTCTCTCTTTCCGTATCGCCGCTCCCCCGGTATGGCGTCCGTTTGCAAGCTCCTTACAGCTCCGTGCGCTCCGGCTGCACAGCTTTCCGGGTGATTGGCCAGTTGGGAGTGACGTCACTTCCCTTTCCGGGCTCCTGCGTTCCAACCAGCGTTCCAATGCGATTTCCTGCTTTCAGAACTCCCATATGCAACCATGCACCTTGTACTGTACGTGCTTTTGTTGCAGAATGTAGGAACACTGCGTGGATGCTCCTAGAGCCCTTCACATCGACATGTTTCGATAGTATACAACTATCTTCATCAGGATGATGGATACCCACTGGCCACCACTTCCTGCTTTTTATAGACATCCAATCTATCAAATCTCCACCTTTCCTTAAAGGGGAACTCCATTCATTACTCATAGTTGCCCTCAATTCTCTAAGTCTCAATTTTTCACCCTCCATAGATTATTTTTACATTTTCTAAGCGTTTTTAGGCATTTATTGGGCATTTTTTGAGCGTTTTTAGGCATTTATTGGGCATTTTTTGAGCGTTTTTAGGCATTTATTGGGCATTTTTCAAGCATTTTCTGATCATTTTTCAGTCATTTTTTGAAAACATCCTCCTAAAAGCTTCCTCCTAAAAGCTCCCCCTCTCCCTCCATAGAGACCCAGGTGATCCATGCACTCAGGTGGCTCCCATTCATCTCATTGCAAGAAACCAAACATCTCCCATTCTTCATTTAAGCCATTAGGTACCATAGTGTTTAAATTAAAAATCCATTGGCTTTCTTTTCTTGACATTTTTGCTATGTAGTTTCCCCCTCTGGGGTCTCTCCGGATTATTTCCAATCCAAAAAATATCACATTATTCAGTTTGCTTCCATGGTGCTGTCTAAAGTGTTTGGAGAGGGGATGCCCCTCCCAGCCCTTCAAAATATTATTAAAATGTTCCCCTATACTAGAGTGACCATATTTTTGTGGGTCCAACCTGGGACGGGGGGGGCGGCGAGCGCGCCGCGGCGAAAAGTGGGAAGGAGTGAGGAGCACGCAGCGGCGAAGACTGGGGGAGGGGGGCTGCCGAAAAAATGGGCGTGGCCATGACATTGTATGGGCGGAGCTAACGTAATGATGTAACAGCGAGGCATAGGAAAGCAGTGTTTACGCCATGATGTGGACAAACGAGACTTTGCATCATGGGTGTGCAGAAACTGTGTGATGCTAATAGTATACCGTAACCACAAAGCAGCAAACATAGCCATCTATGACCATTAAATAATAAATGCAGTAACAGTTACCCCGGACACCAGAAAATAAACGCAATAGGCAACATGTCAGTATAAAATAAATGCAATGCGGGCAACATGTTAGTACAAAATAAACGCAATGCGGGCAAACATTTCACCAGACAATAAACGCAATGCGGGCAAACATGTCAGTACAAAATAAACGCAATGCGGGCAACATGTCAGTACAAAATAAACGCACTGCGGGCAAACATTTCACCAGAAAAGAAACGCACTGCGGGCAAACATTTCACCAGAAAAGAAACGCACTGCGGCCAAACATTTCACCAGAAAAGAAACGCACTGCGGGCAAACATTTCACCAGAAAAGAAACGCACTGCGGCCAAACATTTCACCAGAAAAGAAACGCAATGCGGGCAAACATTTCGCCAGAAAAGAAACGCACTGCGGGCAAACATTTCGCCAGAAAAGAAACGCACTGCGGGCAAACATTTCACCAGAAAAGAAACGCACTGCGGCCAAACATTTCACCAGAAAAGAAACGCAATGCGGGCAAACATTTCGCCAGAAAAGAAACGCACTGCGGGCAAACATTTCGCCAGAAAAGAAACGCAATGCGGCAAACATTTCGCCAGAAAAGAAACGCACTGCGGGCAAACATTTCGCCAGAAAAGAAACGCACTGCAGGCAAACATTTCGCCAGAAAAGAAACGCACTGCGGGCAAACATTTCGCCAGAAAAGAAACGCACTGCAGGCAAACATTTCGCCAGAAAAGAAACAATGCGGGCAAACAATAACATTTCACTAGAAAAGAAACAATGCGGGCAAACATTTCACCAGAAAAGAAACAATGCGGGCAAACATTTCACCAGAAAAGAAACAATGCGGGCAAACATTTCACCTGGAAAAGAAACAATGCGGGCAAACATTTCACCTGGAAAAGAAACAATGCGGGCAAACATTTCACCAGAAAAGAAACAATGCGGGCAAACATTTCACCTGGAAAAGAAACAATGCGGGCAAACATTTCACCTGGAAAAGAAACAATGCGGGCAAACATTTCACCTGGAAAAGAAACAATGCGGGCAAACATTTCACCTGGAAAAGAAACAATGCGGGCAAACATTTCACCTGGAAAAGAAACAATGCGGGCAAACATTTCACCTGGAAAAGAAACAATGCGGGCAAACATTTCACCTGGAAAAGAAACAATGCGGGCAAACATTTCACCTGGAAAAGAAACAATGCGGGCAAACATTTCACCTGGAAAAGAAACAATGCGGGCAAACATTTCACCTGGAAAAGAAAGCATTTACTCACCTGGCAGAAGTGTCCGGCCTCTGGCGCGCTGCTCCGTCCCGGGACCGTCTTCCTCCTCCTGCTCTTCTCTCCCGCGCTGACAGGGCTACGGCAAGATGGCGCCCGAAGCCCTGTACTAGTGACACAAATAGGTCTCCAGTACAGGGCTTCGGCAGCCATCTTGCCGTAGCCCTGCTCGCCTGCCGGTGTCGGAAACAGACACCGGAAGAGGAGGCTGGAGCGGGGCTGCAGGCAATGAACTGGCACGGCGTCTATAGACGCCGCTGCCAGTTCATTGAGGAGAGAGTGGCCAGAGTCCCGAGGCCGGGACGTCCCGCTGCTGAAAGCGGGACGTTTCCCGGGACCTCATTAAGCCTGGGACAGCGGACCCCGAATCCGGGACGTGTCCCGGGCAATCCGGGACGTCTGGTCACTCTACCTATACGCTTATGCATTTCCCTCTTTGTACGTCCTATATACCTTTTGCCACACGGGCATATAAGGCAATATATAACCCCCCTGGTGTCACATGTTATTAATTCATCAATACTGTATATTTCCTTCCCCTCCTTTACTTGTAAAATTTTGGCATATCCCTTAGTTCTATGACAGTTCTGACACCTCCCACATCTTACAAACCCCTCCCCCTGAATCCTTTGTAGGTCCCCTCGATTATGATTGGCCGTAGCTATTTTCAGGCCTATATTGCTTACTTCTCTAAACTTTTACTTTTATAAACGCATAGGCGGATTGACCCAATACACTTATCTACACGGATTTTACTGGAGAATTTTTTATGGGGAATTTTTATTAGAGATTCAGGTGGCTCCATGGTATGCATGACAGTGTGCATGGCATGAATGAAGTTATATTGTTCCACTTATTATTATTTTTTTAGAAGACATATGCAGGGGGGGGGGATATAGTGGAGAACTTTTGAAGTGATCTTGTATATGAAACCCTTTATGCTTATATGGTTTTAACTCCAAAGGCTAGATATTTTTTATGTATAGATAAATAAACTATCAATTACAAACTTGGATACGAGCGCTATTCTCTGTTTTTTGACAACATTGACATTATTATTTAGTATTTATATAGTGCCGACATCTTCCGCAGCGCTGTACAAAGTATATACATATAGTCTAGTCACTAACTGTCCATCAGAGGAGCTCACAATCTAATCCCACCATAGTCATATGGCTATGTCTGTATTGTGTAGTGTAAGTACTGTAGTCTAGGGCCAATTTTTAGGGGGAAGCCAATTAACTTATCTGTATGTTTTTGGGATGTGGGAGGAAACCAGAGTGCCCGAGGGAAATCCACGCAGACACGGGAAGAACATACAAACTCCTTGCAGATGTTGACCTGGCTGGGATACGGGATACGTACCGAGGACCCAGCGCTGCAAGGCGAGAGCGCTAACCACTACGCCACCATGCTGCTCGGACACATTTAATTTAACACATATTGATACGTGCCATAATAATTAATAGTATTAATTGTATTGCTATGTTAAAGAGGAACTGCAGTGCAAAAAATCTAATTTAAAAAATGCTTAAAGTGTAGCTGAGATTAGAAGGGGCTTCCTTAAAGTGGATCCGAGATAAACTTTTACTCATTGCATAATTGTGTTCCTTACATATAGTTTATAGGGCATTCCTCAAGCCAAATACTTTTTGTTTTGTTTTAATACTCTAATTCCCTATAAAGCTCCTCCAGCACCTAGGCACTCTCAGATCCATGTAGCAAGGGCTTATGGGAGCTCAGTCTGGGCAGGAGGAGGAGGAGGTGTTACTAGCCAGAGATTTCAGAGGCAGATGGGAGGAGGGAGGAGGATAGGGGAGTTTACACAGGCTGAGGGCTGGAGATACAGATCAGCTTGCCTGTGTGTAACGTGACAAACAGAACATGGCTGCTCTCATTGTATCACAGGAATAAATAATCATATACTGTTGAAGCTGTTTGCAGCTAGATTTGCTGTGTAAACTAGCTAAACTTTAGATAAGATTACTTGTTATAGTTAGTTTTTCATCTCGGATCCGCTTTAATCCCCCTTAGGGCTCCCACAGTGTGATGTCAGAACCTAGATGGTGACATCACACTGTGGGCGGGGTTTCAACACAATATCAGCCATACAGACACATACATACAGATGATCCGTTAGAGAAAAGGAAAACATTTCTCGCGGCAAAGAGGGTATCGGCTACTGATTGGGATGAAGTTTATTCAATCCTCAGTTACAGTTCCTCTTTGAATTCAAATGTGCCTGTTATATACACACTAAGTCAGGGTTGTATTTCGATAGCTATGTACACAGACTTTTTACGTGTCTCTATTCATCTTTTAGGCACTGCTTACTGTTCTGAGGAAGTGGGGTGTGCGCACCAGGGCAGTTTGTAGGCTAAAATGCACCCAGGGCGAGGGTTAAAATTGCGCATCCCCCCCCCCCCCCCCCCCCCCGCGAAGCCAGGTATACATGTCTGCAGTGTAGGTTAGCCAGGTCTAGTCGCACTCAGTATAGGTAGCCAGCTATAGGTCCCCCCAGTATAGGTAGCTAGGCATAGTATAGGTAGCCAGGCATAGGTGCCCCAGTATAGGTTAGCCAGGTAGGTGCCTCCAGTATAGGTAGCCGGTATAGTTGCCCCCAGTTTAGGTTAGATAGGCAGGTGCCCCCGGTATAGGTTAGATAGGTAGGTTCCCCTAATATAGGGAGTCAGAATAGTTGCCCCCATCCAAGGTTAGATAGGTAGGTGCCCCCAGTATAGGTTAGTTAGGTAGGTGCCTCCAATATAGGTAGCCAGTATAGTTGCCACCAGTATAAGCTAGGTAGGTAGGCGCCCCCAATACAGGTTAGATAGGTAGGGGTCCTCCAGTATAGGTTAGATTAGGCAGATGCCCCCCAGTGTGGTTAGATTAGGTAGGTGCCCCCCAGTGTGGTTAGATTAGGTAGGTACCCCCAGTATAGGTTAGATTAGGTAGGTGCCCCCCAGTATAGGTTAGATTAGGTAGGTGCCCCCCAGTATAGGTTAGATAGGTAACTTCCCCCCAGTATAGGTTAGATTAGGTAGGTGCCCCCCAGTATAGGTTAGATTAGGTAGGTGCCCCCCAGTGTGGCTAGATTAGGTAGGTGCCCCCCAGTATAGGTTAGATTAGGTAGGTGTCCCCCAGTATAGGTTAGATTAGGTAGGTGCCCCCAGTGTGGTTAGATTAGGTACGTGCCCCCAGTATAGGTTAGATAGGTAGGTGCCCCCCAGTATAGGTTAGAATAGGTAGGTGCCCCCCAGTATAGGTTAGATTAGGTAGGTGCCCCCCAGTATAGGTTAGAATAGGTAGGTGCCCCCCAGTATAGGTTAGATTAGGTACGTGCCCCCAGTATAGGTTAGATAGGTAGGTGCCCCCCAGTATAGGTTAGATTAGGTAGGTGCCCCCCAGTATAGGTTAGAATAGGTAGGTGCCCCCCAGTATAGGTTAGATAGGATAAAGGAGGGGGGAGCCGTGGGGAGGGCAGCCCGACCTCTCCCTCCCTCTCCTCTCCGGGCGCCCTCCGTGCTCCCCCCTCCGAGTGTGACTGACTGCTCAGGATGCGCTGTGTACAGAGCGCATTAGCGCAACTCACCTCCCTCCCTGGTTCCAATCGCCGTCGGTCTCCTCTTCTGTCTCCTCCTCATAGCCGCTGACACGCTGCTTCCGGGTAAACAGGAAGCAGCGTGTGGCTATGAGGAAAAGAGGAGACCGGCGGCGATTGGAACCAGGGAGGGAGGTGAGTTGCGCTAATGCGCTCTGTACGCAGCGCATCCTGAGCAGTCAGTCAGACTCGAAGGGGGGAGCACAGAGGGCGCCCGGAGAGGAGAGGGAGGGAGAGGTCGGGCTCCCCTTCCCGCGGCTGCAGCTCCCCCCTCCGTTACTGCGCCCACAGTCCTTCAGCGCCCAGGGCGCCCGCACGGGCCGCACGGCCCAAGAAACAGGCCTGGTGCGCACATGAAACGCGTTGCCATAGTGCACATAAAGTTCCATTTTTTCAAACTTTTGTGTCCACTATTGAGGTAAGCCACTCCTCATTTTTTTCTTTTATTGTTGTAACTTACTTTATCACAGCTGGGCACCTCTTTTCCTGTGTTTTCTGTGTTACATTACCCTAGCTACAGAGGGTGGCTACCGGTCCTTTTTGCTGGGTGAGAGTGTTGGCAGTATCAACAGAATTACCTAAACTGCAGTACAGTAAAACAACCACAAGATGTCACTGTGTGTAAACTGTGATGAAGCTCTTTATAGGATTGTTATTTCCTGTATTCACTCTGTGTTCCTTTCTGTTCTGAGTAAGCTTTATTTCCTGATGGTGGTGTACAATATATCTCTGCATGTTTTCTTTAGTAAAGAGTTCTAACTTGTTATACTGGGTGCCTATCTGCGTGTACACAACACTCTGCTCCATCAGGGAGGAGGAGCTTCAACAGGACATACATGTGATTTTACATATATGGAAATAAAAGAACCAAATTAGACACTCACAGAGTGCATGCAGCTAACTGGAAAGACACTGTTCTGTTATTGAGCTGAATGTTTTGCTACTGACCTGAAGAAGGGGGCATGTCCTGCGAAACGCGTTGTCCTTGTTTGGTGTGCAATAAACCTTTTTCTTAGCCTCCAAACTGAGGTAAGACTGTCCTTCTATTATTATTATCTATGTACAATCACATGTACATCCTTTTCTAACATCTTGGGACTCCTCCTCGCCCCCCCCCCCCCCCCCCCTTTTTCCAAGTATAGTTTCCCCCTAGGGGCATTCCTTCCCTGATATTGCATCCAGTCAGGGCCGGGCCGAGGCAGAGGCTGAAGAGGCTCCAGCCTCAGGGCGCAGTGTAGGAGGGGGCGCACAATTCATTCAGCTGTCATTCCCAATTGTGTTTGAAGCACAAAGAAATAAGAAAAGGGCATACATAGCAGTGACTGCAAGCCAGATAACTATAGATTAAGGTGTTGGGGATGTTGGGTGCCCTGGGGCGCCTCTTAGTCTAATTTCAATCAGTGTGTGACGGCTGGGGTGGGAGGGATGGAGGGGCGCACTTTGCTGTCTCAGCCTTGGGTGCTGAAGGACCTTGTCCCGGCTCTGCATCCAGTGGTCCTTTTTTGTTTTTTGGAGTGTGACTCACCAGGACCCAGAAGAAGACATCATATCTCTGTGGACACCACCAATTTCTCCACAGCCTTGACATTGTGGTTACCTATGGCAACCTACGTTTGTAAGTAGTAGTTGTTTCATATGTGTATCTCGTTACCTGAAAGTACTACACTGTTGGAGCTCCTGGTGCAATTATGGCTCATATATGAAGGGCATCCCACACGAAATCGTGGCCTCTGATGAACTGGTTGTAATACCACTGGGATGGGAGGCGGCATCCCAAACAAATTAGGTGCATGGGTGTAGAAGCAGTATATAAGAATGGCTTACCTCTATAAAGAAGGGGGTAACCCAAAATAATTTTTATCAGGAACCAGACACTTGATTGATAATGTGGATCGCAGTCCACTACCTCAGATCAGTAGAAAAATTGTCTTAAAACCAACCTATATAGGCGCTCCCTGCTTGAAAAATGCTGGTTTTAAGACACTTTTTGTAGTGATCTGAGGAAGTGGGCTGTTATCCACGAAATACGCTATCAATCAGTTAGTGTAGCTGTTATTTTGGGTTACCCTCTTTATAGTGGCAAGCCATTTTTAAATATTGTTTCTACACCTATACACCCATTTTTGGGGCGCCACTTCCCTCCCAGTGTTATCCCATACCAGCCCTCTGATCTTGGGGTGCTGGTCGTGTTTCGTGAGTGCTCTTGAACCCCCATACTCCTTTTTTGGAGTGCAACCCGTTTTATTGAAGAGACAAGAACACGAATGAGGGCTGGTTTTCCTCGCTGGCGAATATACTGTGGTTGCTGATCTTGTAACTGACCATTGTGAGAATCCATCTTATACTGTTGTGTGGCTTATAGCATCGACATACTACACTATCAGGGGTTCCCAGTGTCCCTGTCTCCTCTGGAAGGTCCTTGGACTCCATTGGTCACCACACCTCCTTGGTTGTGATACCGCGAAACGCGTAGAACTAAGCCGCGCTCCCTGGATGCCAGAGCCTCACTCACACTCTATTAGCACCCTATGCACATCTTGCACTTTTTTAGACATGTTGCACTTTAACACTGATATTGGCCATACAGGTTATAAGACTATTAGACTGGATCCACACTATAAGCACTTTTCTGAGCGCTTGCTGAGTTCTTGGGATTGCTGAGTGCTTTCTGAGCGCTTTTTAAAAATCACTCCCATTCACTTTCATTAAAAGTGCAGTATAAATCGGCGTGTATGCAATTGCGCAAGCGTGCCAATTTTTACCGCGATTTTAATGAAAGTGAATGGGAGTGATTTTGAAAAAGCGTTCAGAATGCGCTCAGCAATCCCAAGCGCTAAGGAAAGCTCTTAAGGTAGGCCTGGTTTCCACTTGTGCGCTTTCTGTCACTTTTTTTAGTCAGAAAATTTGCATCGATTTTAAAACTAATGTAAGTCAATGCCGCCGTTTCCACTCCATGCAAATTTTTGTACGCATTTGTACACGTGGAAAAATCTGAGGTCCTGCATCATATTTTTGGACATCGCGTACGATTCGCGTACAATGCTTTGTATATGCAATGTGAATTTTTGCGTTATTTGCGCGAAAATTCGCATTAGATCCATGTTACAGGAAGTTATCAGCAGTCATGACTAAGCTGTTACAAGGCAGATTATGCATATTTAACTAATGCAAATTTTCGCTTACGAAAATTCGCATAAAAACACGTACAAATTTACATGCAAATTTTCACCAATCAGAAAAATCTCATACGATTTTTTGCAGGCGAAAATGTCACGCTACAGTGGAAACGTAGCGTTATAGTGTGGATCCAACCTTACTTGTTATATATGTTTATACATCTGCATAGACTTCCATATAATGACCACAATATTTCTATCATCTTTAGCAGCTGATTACTGCCACCCACATTTATGCTGGACACACAGGTGGTTCCTGCACTCGATGCCCCGCTCGATTACCAGACGCTCAATTATTTCCGAGCATTTCCGTGCGCATTTCAAAGATTGTTAGGTCGATTCTCATACAAAGTATGCCAAATCAACCTAACGATCCATCGAAACGCAAATCAAACATGTCGGAAATAATCTAGTGGCCGGGAATCGAGCGGGGCATCGAGTGTGGGAACGCACCGTGTGTATCCAGCATAAGGGCCCGTTTCCAGTACTTAGTGATGCAAATGCGGCTACCTAGCCGCATCGCATCACTTCTGCCGCCGCCCACATCACTTCCGCATCTCCCGATGCGGAAGTGTATTGGAGGAGATGGGACGCAGCTGTGGGCGGATGCGGCCGTGCGAGAATCTGTAGCATGCTGCAGATTCTCAGATCACTCCGCACCGCACAACATGCACGCAGTGGAAACTCTTCCATTGCCGTGCATGTGTTTCAGGACACCTGTGGTGCGATGCGGCTTTGTAGCCACATCACACCGCTCCTAGTGGAAACGGGCTCTTACAGATTCTGAATATTCTGGAATCGCCCCACTGCGGTGTTGTGTATACGTCCCCCGCCCAACACCAGCACAGATGAAGAGGAAGTGATAAAAATATAAGTTTTATTTTATGTAAAGAATAAGTTTTATAGACACAATCGTGTTTTATTTGTGATGAGGAAAAAAAGCCAAAGTTATTTCCAATGTTTAGACTGGCCAGATGTCGGCGCGTTCATGAAGGGAACCATTTTGTGAGCAGCCACAGTTTAGCCTATCAGTCCACCTTGTGACATCACAGAGCCACAAGGCAGCGGATTGGCAGCATGCATTCACACAGATACTAACAGTCGTCACAAAATGGCTGCCACGCTATGGTTAGGAGATGGATCCGCTGCTTGAGTGTACGGTGAGGGTACAGGGAGGATTATAGAGTGCTGTGCGCCTCCGTACATGGCCGTCTGAGCGGGAGAATGGCAGCTGCCACTAAACAGGCAATATGGAGTCACTTCCTGCCTGACAGGAAGCAGATTAATCTCCCCAATCAGCATGCTCGTTCCTCAGAGCTCACTGCAGGGCACCATGTTTATTCTGCATTGCATTTACCAAACTCCTGTGTTCAATTCGGCAATGCTACCAAATGGGATTCAATATAACCTGTTAGTGGTATCTGCCTGCCTCCTGGTCAGGCCCCCCAAAAAGCAGATTTGGAAGGTGTGCAGTTGCTTTATAAATGCCCCTGTACACGTACCCTTAAAGCCACACTTCAGGAAAAACTAAAGTTAGCCAAACCTCCCCTAACCCTCGAGCTGTAGGAGATTGTCTGTTAAGAGACAGAAATTGATAAATACCTGTTCAGGGTCCTTATTTGTCATGATCATAGCCCTCCTCTGTTCTATGCACTGTACTAAAGACCCCTACAAGAGGAGGTGTGGCCTGGGCTGCCCGACTATCTACAAATTACCTGTACAGGAAGTGGGGAGGCTCTCTCCACAGCAAGAGGTGTGGCCTGGCCTGCCTGACTCTGTACAGGAAGTGAGGAGGCTCTCTCCTCAGCAAGAGGCGTGGCCTGGCCTGCTTGACTCTGTACAGGAAGTGGGAAGGCTCTCTCCACAGCAAGAGGTGTGGCCTGGCCTGCCTGACTCTGTACAGGAAGTGGGGTGGCTCTCTCCACAGCAAGAGGCGTGGCCTGGCCTGCCTGACTCTGTACAGGAAGTGGGAAGGCTCTCTCCACAGCAAGAGGTGTGGCCTGGCCTGCCTGACTCTGTACAGGAAGTGGGGTGGCTCTCTCCACAGCAAGAGGTGTGGCCTGGGCTGCCTGACTCTGTACAGGAAGTGGGGTGGCTCTCTCCACAGCAAGAGGTGTGGCCTGGGCTGATAGGTTCCGGTCTCTGTAACAGGAGGCTATGGGAGGGAGCATGGCTTGAAATGCCAGTTTTACCTCTCTGCCACAGTCCGCTAAGGAACACGGCGTATCCTGGACTACAATTTGGATTTCTCCATTGCAACGGCATTCTGGGAGGGGACATTCTGCAGCTGGCCAAAGTGTCAGGTGATGCAAGAACTAACCGAATAGTCCAGCTAAAAATGAAAAGCCTACTGGGGTGCCCACCCAGATTAGAGAGATATCTACTGTTTTTTTTTTTTAACAGGGTATTGATTGTTTTTTTTTTTTGGGGGGGGGGGGGGGGTAGTTTTTAACAGATCTGGGCTAAAAGTGGACCTGTCAGGACTGCCAGGTAGTCTATAAGACAACACGATTGCCCAGCCTCTGCAGGTTGCCTGCTGGACCTTTCCAGAGGACCCAGAGGCCTTCACTGCTATTTTGGTACCTCAGATGGATTGTAGGTGGTAAGAAGGTGCAAGGCAGAGCTCCAAGTTGGGTGTTGGTGTCTCAGCGCAGGGTGGGGGCTACAAAGGCTTCCGGAGCTCACAGGAGAAGGATCTGGGGCATAAGAACACTAGCAGCGGGCAACCTGTCCTACCGGGCCATAAGGCAAAATGTCACACAGTGTGGTTTCCTCCTCAGTTTTGGATAGAGCGTGAAAGTGTTACGACATCTCTCAGGTTATTATTATTCATGTAATTAAAGTACCACTATTGCGAAAAAGTGTAAAAATGAAAATACATTGAAAACACATAGATAATAAGTACATTTTTTCGCAGAGTAGAATGTTCTATACATTTTTTTCTCTTATGTTGCTGTCACCTTCAGTAGGTAGTAGAAATGGACTAGAACTGACAGGTTGTAGACTAGCCCATCTCCTCATGGGGGTTTCTAAGGGTTTTCTTTATTTTTAAAAACACTTAGGCCCCATTCACACTAGAGCGTTTTGCCGCGATTTCAGCAAAACGCTAAAATGCTAGCACTTTTTAAACGCGCTAGCGTAATGAAACCCTATGGGCCTGTTCTTACTTGGGCGATTTGCGCTAATCACCACAAATCGCCCAAAAATGCGAAATGCAAACACGACGCCTGCACCATTTTCAGGCGATTTCCCGGCGATTGCGTTTCAGTGCTACAGAAGCGCTAAACTCGATCGCGGCAAAATCGCTGCAGTATTCAGTGATTTTTCCGGGTGAAACCGCAGAAAAAAATAACTCCTGCAAAAATCGCAGGCGTTTTGCGTTTCTAAGTGTGAATGGGGCCTTAGTGAATGGCAGTTGCTCATTCCAACTGCCAGAATAGTGTGCAAACGGGTGGTGGTGGGGCACCTGCACCTTTGTACAGATCCTTTCCGGGTAGTGCTTTTGTAAAGGGTACGGTAACTAAAATACTGGGAATCCCCCAGGAGGAGATGGACTAGTCAAAAAGTAAGTGATAGCAACACAGGAGAAAAGTAATTTATAGCTCATTTTACTCTGAAAAAAACATACTTATTATTTGTATGAGTGTACAGGTATTTTACATTTTACAATTTTTCCTTTAAAGAGGTAAGCGTTAGAATGTGTGTAGTGTTTATATAGCGGCCTGTATTCCCAAATCCTGGGTCTTGTATGATTCATGAAAGCACAGGAATATTCCCAACAGGCGCAGACAGCAATAAAAACCATCAAACGTAAAAACCCTTCACCGCTCTATCGAAATTTAAAATTCACGATTTGGCTAATTTAAAGGGAATGTATAGTGATTTTTTTACCAGTTTTGTTTTATTTCATTATTAGGTTTAATACTAAAAAATAGACTTTCTTAAAAGCATGTTTTTTCTTCGAAACAGGAAAATATTATTAAATATAAAAACATGATGCCATTTTAAAGCGCCCCCTGCTGTTTGTACTGGCAACCTTTCATAGAAACAAGTAATGCCTGGATAAGACAGTGTCACAGGGAATAAAACCGCCTCTTTACCGGCCAACAAGTCTGGGGACTTTGCTCATATAGGGTTAGGCAACGCTCACAATTATCCACGCCAATTTTCGCCAGTTACTTACGCATCGAAAATGGTATTTTTGATTTCAAGAACATTTTTGCAAAAATACATTGTATTTTTACAATATGGCAAAAATTCAGGAAAAATATCTTTACCTTTAGCGCGAAAATTTGAATTCACGAAAAATTCACGAAAAATTACAAAATGATTTTCAATGGCATTTTCACTCAAATATTGAATTTAACATTATTTTTGCGAAACTAAAAGCAAAAAGAATATCTGCATTTTCACTCATCAATTCTGCGTTTTGCCTGCGCGTCCACTCGTTGCCTGCGCATCTGATTCTCTGCTTTGCAATTTTATCAGTTGCGTACTTTAATTTTTTTCACTCTGCTATCATGTACTTTTGTGCACCTCTTGTATGCGATATATCGGATTGATATTTTTCCGTGCATACCAGAGTTCATTTACATTTGAACAGTTTTAATTAATTCAAAATCGGATGTGATTTTTGCATAGCGTAGCAAATGCGATTTTTTTTTCTGCGTTTCCTCTGACTTTCATTTCATAAGAATTGCACAGTACTCCCACAAAGTTGAAAAATGCTGAAAAATCGTAAAACGCATAAAAAAATAAGAAATCCGCAAATCAAATGCGATGCTCTTGAAATACATTAGTTAAGCAACAATCGCGAAATTGCAATTCTGCACAGTGCTCGCGAGTTCTGACAGCTGTGAACGGCCCCGTAAAAAAACATTAAAAACCAGTATCAGGTGGGATACCGACAAAAACAGCAATGTATAGGTGAAACACAAATTGCTTCTAATTTAAAAATACATTTTTAAAATGTGACCTTTTTTTTGTGTGGTGAAATAATAAATAAATGGAGAAAAAAAGGCTAAAAAAAGCACTACACATTCACTTTAAAGAACAGTATTAGGTACCAGCCACTGATAACCATGACAGGTCCCCTTCAAGGTTCGTACACACGCTCTACAAAAGTTGCTGCAAACAAACAACCAGTGTTGCGGAAACAACTTTACCGGCGACAATGGCAAAAGAAGAGTCTTTCTAATGACGTTGCCCACACAAATATTACAAACGCCCAACTCATTTAAATACTACGTGCACAAGCGGAAGTGACGTTACGCACGACATGCGTACATTCTGTAGAACAATGTCATTTAACTGAAATTGTACGCATGTGGCCGACTGTGCAATATCTGCCCGACAGTTGTCTGAGTTGATGCACCGGATGGGTTGGGTAAAATGCGTTTGGCTACATTTGTTAACACGACATGACTGTTATCCACGTTGCTGAAATCTGTCGGACGTTTGAAACGACTTTTGTTGAGCGTGTGTACATAGTGTTAGAGAGAGCCTGAAGTGTGCTTTTTGCTGCGGCGCACACGCACGTACAGATAACGCGAGTGCCGATGAGACCGTAACTGGCAACAGCTTGCTGCGATCTGATAGTTACGCTTAAATCTTAACAAGTCTTAAGGTGGCCTTCTGATCGGATTGGTTGTAAATAATCTCCATTGATGTGTACAATCGATTACAAACGATTATAAAAATCAGTCGTCCGATTGGATTTTGGTCAAACCAAAATTTGGATTTTCTTGTTGGTTGCGATTGATGGGAAGCAAAGATTGTTTCGTTGTTGGTGTAGTGAATGATTTTTCTTCCGATCAGAATTTCTGATCGCTCGAACGATTTTTCGCTAGAAATTGGACCGTTAGTGGTCACCTTTAGGGTGACCACTAACCATCCAATCTTTTTCATCCAATCTTACCAAATCTATGTAGTAGAAGAGTAAACTGACTGAATATATTGAATAGATACTGTAGGCAGTCCCGGCTCTTCCTGGCGGATGCACACAGAGAGGAGCCAGGAGGACGCCGGGGGACCTCGCCGCCTACGGTGGACTGGAGGAGGCCCAAGGTAAGTAAAACTTTTAATTTTACATAGAGGTCAGAGTCCCTTTAAAGGGAACCTAAACTGAGAAGGATATGGATTTTTCATTTTAAAATAATACCAGTGAGGCAGACTCTCCTGCTGATCCTGTGTCTCTAATGCTTTTAGCCACAGCCCCTGAACAAGCATGCAGATCAGGTGCTCTGAAGACTTGATTAGCTGCATGCTTGTTCCAGGTGTGTGATCCAACCACTACTGCAGCCAAAGAGATCAGGACTGCCAGGCAACTGGTATTGTTTAAAAGGAAACATCCATATCCCTCTCAGTTTAGGTGCACATTAAAGAGAACCAGAGATGAAGCACCCTCTTGTATTTTACCTTATAAATCAGTGGGAACATGACAGTAAACACCTAATCTGCCCTTTGTTTCATTGTTCTCTGTGTAATCTGACTGTTATTACCTCTGATAAGAATCCCCGACTGAACAGTCAGGCTGCTCCGTCTAGCTTTGCTACAGAAAGATTATAGCTAAGTCTGTCTTCTGTGGTGTTATTTCAAGCCCAAGCCTGCCCCCTTGTGGCTTTGCTATAATGACTCAGCTATAATCATTCCCAGCAAAGCCAGATTTAATTGCTCAGTCTGGGATTCTTGTGACTGCTGCTAACAGACACTTTTAGCAGTGAGGGTGAAACAGACAGCATGGTAAGTGTTTTCTCTAATGTTCTTACTGATATACATGGTAAAATACACAAGGGTGCTTCGTCTCTGGTTCCCATTAAGCGTTCTCGTGGTTATTCAGTCTCTGTGACCTGTTGTCAGCTGTTTATCTGAACACTAGTGCGTACAGAAGTGTTCAGTAGCGTAATTAGTCATTTCTGTTTTGTAAAATTTTGTGTCATTTTTGCAATTCCCATTCTGATCTTCATTACGATTTTGTGGGTAATCATGAATACGCCACATTTTCACACAAATTCATTGAATTCTATGAGGCATGAGAAAACTAAATTCTGTCTATGAAAAAACGCATTTTTGCATAAATGCATTGAAGTCAGTCGGACATAAGAAAACATGTGCTCGCATTCTTACATGAATTCATAAGTCCATGGGCATGAGAAAGCTATATTTTTGCGAAATTACGTGTCAATGCGAAATTAGGGATCATAGTTATGACGTGAAGTTATTACGTGCAAAATCAATTTTGCAATAGTCTGAAGTTTCACATTACGATCTTGCATCATAATTTAGAATTTTGCTGCACGATAACTACTACTATGCAAAATTTGAGGTCATCGCGAGTGTCGGGTGATGTCATACATATCCTCCTAAGTAATCGGCTGAATTATGCCGCGGCACGACGGCTGCCCTTTATCTGCCCCGCCCCATTTCTCTGCGTAGGACTGATATTGCTCGCCACATCTGTACTCTTAGGTAAGGCGCTCATACATTGCTTGATCCTCCATCGAGCGATTGAGCGATCAACAGTATTTGACGATCGCAAACAGTGTGGTTGGTCAAAATGGACTAGCGGCCCACACACTGAAAGCGAGATCCTGGCAATTCTCCTTCACTCATTTTGTTTTTCATACCAGTGTTCCTGCATGCGCCGAAACTTAAAGAGGAGCTGTCAGGCATACTATCTCAGAAAAAAACAACACATATATAGTTAGATAAATACTTGCCCTACTTACATAACAAATGTATTGCACTGTCCACGTTTTGATTTTAGTAATTTTTCTACAGTAAAAAAAAGAGAAAATCCTTCTTAGCATTTCCCATTTTAAGTGTGGCTATTTGGAAGCCAATCCTGGTGTCATTTCCTCCCTTACTCTCCTCTGCCTGATTTGCCCGCTCTCCACTATAGAAAGTGCATTGTCTCAGCATTAAAAATATTGTCCAATCAGAGAGGAACAGAGGTGTGGGAGGGGAAAACAGAAGGGAAATAAGCTTCAGCCAATCAGGCGGTATTAGTTAAGTCTGAGGGGAAGTAGAGAAGCAAATAAGGACAACCCAGCATGCCCTGCAACTTCCTTTTTGTGTACCAAATTTTGAGTGTACCAAATAAGAGTCAGGTAAACTGGGGAATGATAATTTATCAACAAGAAAAGTAATAGTGAATTTAACTTTTGGATTGCCTGATTAGCATCCTTATTACTTGTTTACCAGATAAAAATTAAGAATTGATTTTTTATTTTATGCCCGACAGTTACACTTTAAGTTTGATTCTGCCTGGATCAAAATCATGTGAACATCGGCCGATTACTTTTACGATCGACCCATATTTTCCGTTCTGCTCTATCGAGAAATGTTGATGATTCTAGCAGATATTTGGCAATTTGCATCGACTGAGCATAACGTAACGCACTTTCGCTTCTCCTCCGATTCGATAAAATGATCAAACCGAAAAGTAAGGTCGAATGTAAAAATTGAGAAATGTATGGACACCTTAAGACATCACCCAAGGCCCCCATAAAGGATTGTTTCAGGTGATGGTATCCGATGTGCAATTGTAGCTTTACACAGAATGACTTCCTTCCAATACTTTCCTGCAACCAAATAAAAGGCAAACTGTAGCCAGATCTCATCTTCTCATCGGCACTCATATTATTAGTAGATGCTTGGACCTTACTCCAGATAGCTTTACTTTAGATGGCTTTAAGGTTTTGTCCTTAGTGTGATGTTGCGTCTCTTTGTTACAGAACTCTGGCCGACACGTGGGCAGGTTATAGCTAAAAGTGTTACACAACTGCGTAGTGTTTTGCTTTCATCTTATAGGCACAAAATGCATTCTAAGTGTCCGAGCCTCCGGCCTTCACTTTCCCTTATACTCGTATAATAGGTCAACTCAACGTCTTTAAATAGACCTGAAGACATAAAGTTAGTATCTCCATTCAGGCGCAACCATTGCCTGTCCACAGCTTAGATGTTTCGGTATTGATCTGATATGAATCTTTGTGAGGAACGGTCCCCAGGGAAATGTGTGATGGAGTCTAGGAGACCGTGGAACCACCAGATGTAGTATGACCAATCTTGGCGTAAGAGAAGATAGGAGTAGAAGGCCCAGCATTGGTGAGTGTTTCCTCTCGATTGACAGTGAAAGAAAATGCTATGCTATGATTCTGTCGCTCTACCGGCTTGGCGTCAACCTGGGCCTGGTCACTCTCAGCCTGCAGGACGGACCTGGTGGGCAAGACGTTGAAGGACACAACAGCTAAGAGGCGACACTCCACTTTGTATTGTTTATTGTACATCGCTGTATCTGCCGTTCCTATTGGGACTTCTCCGCCTTTATAGCAAGAAGGGGTTGGTGGCATTCATGGCTTGAGCAGATGAGGGAGGGATGGTGGAACTGTGGTGAGGCAATGTGGTTGCCATGTTCCTCCCCAGTCCTGTTGGTGGTATGCTGGGCCGTGTTGACATGCCCAGTAAGGGAGGCGGCATGGATCCCTCGCTAGCCACCGCTGGTGTTGCGTTGAAGGATGCGCCGACTCCCATCATGGGGCTGGACCGCAGCTGGTTTAGGGTCAGTGCTTGTGGCTGGTTGATCTGAAAGGGATTGACAGTGGGAACCGGGGGCGGAGCAGCTGTTCCTAAAAAAAAAAAAAAAGTATGAATAATTAGAAAGGCCAAGAATGGATTGAGTAAGACAGGATGAAAACACAGCAGTATAATGTGTTGCGTTGTTTAAGGAGATAAACATTTCAAAAACGGTATGGTATGGAGGGGAAACATTTTACAACCTCTACCTGCGTCATATCAGATTGCAGTGAGAAAACCACGAGTGAATTTTTATACAAATAGCTCAGAGGTGTCGAAGAACACACAACTCATGCAACACGTTTCTCGGGACTAGGATCCTGCTTCATCGGACAAGCCCAGAGAGTAAAATCTGAGGAACATAAAGTATTCCACTACAGATAATGAAATTATGAGCAATAGACAATAATACAGATAAATCAATAGTATAATAGACGTATAATACAAGCCCATTATGTTATGAAGCAGGATGCTTGTCCCAGGAGACGCATTGCATTTATATGGGAGTTGTGTCGTTTTTGGATTATTGAAAGCTACATTTACCTATAACATCTCTGAGTTTCCTTTGGGAGGAGGTAAGTCCACCTTTACCGTCCTTTTTTACACTGTTTTTTAAATATTTTAGTTCACTTTGGTGCCTCTGAACCACATGTGTATTGGTTTACCACGGGCACTACCACACACACTGGCAGTTGGTACGGGAAGCTGTCACTGGCATTGAGAACGGGCACGCCACACACACTGGCAGTTGGCACAGGTTCAGGGTGACGTCACATGTAAGTGGCTGTGAGAAGAGATGAGTGCTTGGGGTAGTGGCCGTGGCTCTGAGGCCCTGTTCTCTCATACTGTGAGGCCTCCTCATGGAGCAGGGAGTGTCAGGGCGGGGGTGACGTCACATGTAAGTGGCTGTGAGAAGAGATGAGCGCTTGGGGCAGTGGCCGTGGCTCTGAGGCCCTGTTCTCTCATACTGTGAGGCCTCCTCATGGAGCAGAGAGCGTCAGGGCAGGGTGGAGTCACATGTAAGTGGCTGTGAGAAGAGTTGGAAGGTGGTGAGTGCTTGAGGCAGTGACCGTGGCTCTGAGGCCCTGTTCTCTCATACTGCGAGGCCTCCTCATGGAGCAGAGAGAGTCAGGGCGGGGTGACGTCACATGTAAGTGGCTGTGAGAAGAGATGAGCGCTTGGGGCAGTGGCCGTGGCTCTGAGGCCCTGTTCTCTCATACTGCGAGGCCTCCTCATGGAGCAGCGAGCGTCAGGGCGGGGGTGGAGTCACATGTAAGTGGCTGTGAGAAGAGTTGGAAGGTGGTGAGTGCTTGAGGCAGTGACCGTGGCTCTGAGGCCCTGTTCTCTCATACTGCGAGGCCTCCTCATGGAGCAGAGAGAGTCAGGGCGGGGTGACGTCACATGTAAGTGGCTGTGAGAAGAGATGAGCGCTTGGGGCAGTGGCCGTGGCTCTGAGGCCCTGTTCTCTCATACTGTGAGGCCTCCTCATGGAGCAGAGAGCGTCAGGGCGGGGGTGGAGTCACATGTAAGTGGCTGTGAGAAGAGATGAGCGCTTGGGGCAGTGGCCGTGGCTCTGAGGCCCTGTTCTCTCATACTGTGAGGCCTCCTCATGGAGCAGAGAGCGTCAGGGCGGAGGTGACGTCACATGTAAGTGGCTGTGAGAAGAGATGAGCGTTTGTGGCAGTGGCTGTGGCTCTGAGGCCCTGTTCTCTTATACTGCGAGGCCTCCTCATGGAGCAGAGAGCGTCAGGGCGGAGGTGACGTCACATGTAAGTGGCTGTGAGAAGAGATCAGCGCTTGGGGCAGTGGCCATGGCTCTGAGGCCCTGTTCTCTCATACTGCGAGGCCTCCTGATGGAGCAGCGAGTATCAGAGCAGCGGTGACGTCACATGTAAGTGGCTGTGAGAAGAGTTGGAAGGTGGTGAGTACTTGGGGCAGTGGCCGTGGCTCTGAGGCCCTGTTCTCTCATACTGCGAGGCCTCCTCATGTCCTCATGGAGCAGAGAGCATCAGGGCGGGGGTGACGTCACATGTAAGTGGCTGTGAGAAGAAATGAGCGCTTGGGGCAGTGACCATGGCTCTGAGGCCCTGTTCTCTCATACTGTGAGGCCTCCTCATGGAGCAGCGAGCGTCAGGGCGGGGGTGACGTCACATGTAAGTGGCTGTGAGAAGAGATGAGCGCTTGGGGCAGTGGCTGTGGCTCTGAGGCCCTGTTCTCTCATACTGTGAGGCCTCCTCATGGTGCAGCGAGCGTCAGGGCGGGGGTGGAGTCACATGTAAGTGGCTGTGAGAAGAGATGAGTGCTTGGGGTAGTGGCCATGGCTCTGAGGCCCTGTTCTCTCATACTGTGAGGCCTCATGGTGCAGCGAGCGTCAGGGCGGGGGTGACGTCACATGTAAGTGGCTGTGAGAAGAGATGAGTGCTTGGGGCAGTGGCAGTGGCTGTGGCTCTGAGGCCCTGTTCTCTCATACTGTGAGGCCTCCTCATGGAGCAGCGAGCGTCAGGGCGGGGGTGACGTCACATGTAAGTAGCTGTGAGAAGAGATGAGCGCTTGGGGCAGTGGCCGTGGCTCTGAGGCCCTGTTCTCTCATACTGCGAGGCCTCCTCATGGTGCAGCGAGCGTCAGGGCAGGGGGTGACGTCACATGTAAGTGGCTGTGAGAAGAGATGAGTGCTTGAGGCAGTGGCCGTGGCTCTGAGGCCCTGTTCTCTCATACTGCGAGGCCTCCTCATGGAGCAGCGAGCATCAGGGCGGGGGTGACGTCACATGTAAGTGGTTGTGAGAAGAGATGAGTGGTTGGGGCAGTGGCCGTGGCTCTGAGGCCCTGTTCTCTCATACTGCGAGACCTCCTCATGGAGCAGAGAGCGTCAGGGCGGAGGTGATGTCACATGTAAGTGGCTGTGAGAAGAGATGAGTGCTTGGGTCAGTGGCTGTGGCTCTGAGGCCCTGTTCTCTCATACTGCAAGGTCTCCTCATGGAGCAGCGAGCGTCAGGGCGGGGGTGACGTCACATGTAAGTGGCTGTGAGAAGAGATGAGTGCTTGGGGCAGTGGCCGTGGCTCTGAGGCCCTGTTCTCTCATACTGTGAGGCCTCCTCATGGAGCAGGGAGTGTCAGGGCGGGGGTGACGTCACATGTAAGTGGCTGTGAGAAGAGATGAGTGCTTGGGGCAGTGGCCGTGGCTCTGAGGCCCTGTTCTCTCATACTGTGAGGCCTCCTCATGGAGCAGCGATTGTCAGGGCGGGGGTGACGTCACATGTAAGTGGCTGTGAGAAGAGATGAGTGCTTGGGGCAGTGGCTGTGGCTCTGAGGCTCTGTTCTCTCATACTGTGAGGCCTCATGGTGCAGCGAGCGTCAGGGCGGGGGTGACGTCACATGTAAGTGGCTGTGAGAAGAGATCAGCGCTTGGGGCAGTGGCCGTGGCTGTGGCTCTGAGGCCCTGTTCTCTCATACTGTGAGGCCTCCTCATGGAGCAGCGAGTGTCTAGGCGGGGTTGGAGTCACATGTAAGTGGCTGTGAGAAGAGATGAGTGCTTGGGGCAGTGGCCGTGGCTCTGAGGCCCTGTTCTCTCATACTGCGAGGCCTCCTCATGGAGCAGAGAGCGTCAGGGCGGAGGTGACGTCACATGTAAGTGGCTGTGAGAAGAGATGAGTGCTTGGGGCAGTGGCCGTGGCTCTGAGGCCCTGTTCTCTCATACTGCGAGGCCTCCTCATGGAGCAGAGAGCGTCAGGGCGGAGGTGACGTCACATGTAAGTGGCTGTGAGAAGAGATGAGTGCTTGGGGTAGTGGCCGTGGCTCTGAGGCCCTGTTCTCTCATACTGCGAGGCCTCCTCATGGTGCAGAGAGCGTCAGGGCGGAGGTGACGTCACATGTAAGTGGCTGTGAGAAGAGATGAGCGCTTGGGGCAGTGGCCGTGGCTCTGAGGCCCTGTTCTCTCATACTGCGAGGCCTCCTCATGGTGCAGCGAGCGTCAGGGCGGGGGTGACATCACATGTAAGTGGCTGTGAGAAGAGATCAGTGCTTGGGGTAGTGGCTGTGGCTCTGAGGCCCTGTTCTCTCATACTGTGAGGCCTCCTCATGGAGCAGAGAGCATCAGGGCGGGGGTGACGTCACATGTAAGTGGCTGTGAGAAGAGATGAGCGCTTGGGGCAGTGGCCGTGGCTCTGAGGCCCTGTTCTCTCATACTGTGAGGCCTCCTCATGGAGCAGAGAGAGTCAGGGCGGGGTGACGTCACATGTAAGTGGCTGTGAGAAGAGATGAGGGCTTGGGGCAGTGGCTGTGGCTCTGAGGCCCTGTTCTCTCATACTGTGAGGCCTCCTCATGGTGCAGCGAGCGTCAGGGCGGGGGTGACATCACATGTAAGTGGCTGTGAGAAGAGATGAGTGCTTGGGGTAGTGGCCATGGCTCTGAGGCCCTGTTCTCTCATACTGCGAGGCCTCCTCATGGAGCAGAGAGCGTCAGGGCGGAGGTGACGTCACATGTAAGTGGCTGTGAGAAGAGATGAGTGCTTGGGGCAATGGCTGTGGCTCTGAGGCCCTGTTCTCTCATACTGTGAGGCCTCCTCATGGTGCAGCGAGCGTCAGGGCGGAGGTGACGTCACATGTACGTGGCTGTGAGAAGAGATCAGTGCTTGGGGCAGTGGCCGTGGCTCTGAGGCCCTGTTCTCTCATACTGTGAGGCCTCCTCATGGAGCAGCGAGTGTCTAGGCGGGGGTGACGTCACATGTAAGTGGTTGTGAGAAGAGATGAGTGCTTGGGGCAGTGGCCGTGGCTCTGAGGCCCTGTTCTCTCATACTGTGAGGCCTCCTCATGGTGCAGCGAGCGTCAGGGCGGGGGTGACGTCACATGTAAGTGGCTGTGAGAAGAGATCAGTGCTTGGGGCAGTGGCCGTGGCTCTGAGGCCCTGTTCTCTCATACTGTGAGGCCTCCTCATGGAGCAGGGAGTGTCAGGGCGGGGGTGACGTCACATGTAAGTGGCTGTGAGAAGAGATGAGTGTTTGGGGCAGTGGCCGTGGCTTTGAGGCCCTGTTCTCTCATACTGCGAGGCCTCCTCATGGTGCAGCGAGAGAGCGTCAGGGCGGGGGTGACGTCACATGTAAGTGGCTGTGAGAAGAGATGAGTGCTTGGGGCAGTGGCCGTGGCTCTGAGGCCATGTTCTCTCATACTGCGAGGCCTCCTCATGGAGCAGAGAGCGTCAGGGCGGAGGTGACGTCACATGTAAGTGGCTGTGAGAAGAGATGAGCGCTTGGGGCAGTGGCTGTGGCTCTGAGGCCCTGTTCTCTCATACTGTGAGGCCTCCTAATGGTGCAGCGAGCGTCAGGGCGGGGGTGACATCACATGTAAGTGGCTGTGAGAAGAGATCAGTGCTTGGGGCAGTGGCCGTGGCTCTGAGGCCCTGTTCTCTCATACTGCGAGGCCTCCTCATGGAGCAGAGAGCGTCAGGGAGGAGGTGACGTCACATGTAAGTGGCTGTGAGAAGAGATGAGCGCTTGGGGCAGTGGCCGTGGCTCTGAGGCCCTGTTCTCTCATACTGCGAGGCCTCCTCATGGAGCAGCGAGTGTCAGGGCGGAGGTGACGTCACATGTAAGTGGCTGTGAGAGGAGGTGAGAGCTTGGGGCAGTGGCCGTGGCTCTGAGGCCCTGTTCTCTCATACTGAGAGCCCTCCTTATGGTGCAGCGAGCGTCAGGGCGGAGGTGACGTCACATGTAAGTGGCTGTGAGAAGAGATGAGTGCTTGGGTCAGTGGCTGTGGCTCTGAGGCCCTGTTCTCTTATACTGCGAGGCCTCCTCATGGAGCAGAGAGCGTCAGGGCGGGGGTGACGTCACATGTAAGTGGCTGTGAGAAGAGATCAGCGCTTGGGGCAGTGGCCGTGGCCGTGGCTCTGAGGCCCTGTTCTCTCATACTGTGAGGCCTCCTCATGGAGCAGCGAGTGTCTAGGCGGGGTTGGAGTCACATGTAAGTGGCTGTGAGAAGAGATGAGTGCTTGGGGCAGTGGCTGTGGCTCTGAGGCCCTGTTCTCTAATACTGCGAGGCCTCCTCATGGAGCAGCGAGCGTCAGGGCGGGGGTGGAGTCACATGTAAGTGGCTGTGAGAAGAGATGAGCGCTTGGGGCAGTGGCTGTGGCTCTGAGGCCCTGTTCTCTCATACTGAGAGCCCTCCTCATGGTGCAGGGAGCGTCAGGGCGGGGTGACGTCACATGTAAGTGGCTGTGAGAAGAGATGAGTGGTTGGGGCAGTGGCCGTGGCTCTAAGGCCCTGTTCTCTCATACTGAGAGCCCTCCTTATGGTGCAGCGAGCGTCAGGGCGGGGGTGACGTCACATGTAAGTGGCTGTGAGAAGAGATGAGCGCTTGGGGCAGTGGCTGTGGCTCTGAGGCCCTGTTCTCTCATACTGCAAGGCCTCCTCATGGTGCAGCGAGCGTCAGGGCGGGGGTGGACTACGAGGTATTTGAGGAATCCCCAAAGTAAACAGGTCATTTCCGATTTGCAGGCAGACAGGAAAAACACAGGAAAGAAACTTTCTCCGGAATGAAGAGGCCCTGGCCGGCTGCCATAGCCAATTATAGCCTCTCTGTGGAGCTGGAGAACAGGGGGGCCTCCGCTGGAGGGGGCGGAATCTGAGAGGACAAGCTTCTGCAGACCAAACACACAGCATATGCTTCATACTGCCTCCCAGCTGAGTTGCTCCGACCTTATCTCTGACCTCCGCGGCCGGATCATACTAATCCGGCTCCAGTAATTATGTGCACCCTCATTATGGCTTAAAGGGCAACTGTACTGAGAAGAATATGGAGGCTGCCATATTTATTTTCTTTTCAACCATGCGGATTGCCTGGCTGTCCTGTTGATCCTCTGCCTCCAACACTTTTACCCATAGCCCCTGAACAAGCATGCAGCAGATCAGGTGCTCTGACTGAAGTGTGACTGAATTAGCTGCATGCTTGTTGCAGGTGTGGGATTCAGACAATACTGCAGCCAAACAGATCAGCAGGGCTGCCAGGCAACTGGTATTGTTCAACAGGAAACAAATATGGCAGCCTCCATATCCCGCTCACCTCAGGTTCACTTTCAAGGGCAACTTTCACACAAAAAATGTAAAATACATATATATAAAATCATACCTCCCAACTTTTTGAGATGAGAAAGAGGGACACTTAAGCCATGCCCATGTCACACCCCTGACCACGCCCCCATCACACCCCTAGTCACGCATACCATAAAGATTTCATAAGAAAAATATGTTTTATAATTCAAACCACACTGGTCCTTTCTATCCTGGTTCATTTTCCTTCACATTAACATTTTAAAATTAGTAATATATCAATTTAATACATTTTTAGTAGAGAAATATAAATATATATTTACATAGAAAGAGGGACAAAGTCCTGAAAGAGGGACAAATGAGGAGGAAAGAGGGAGAGGACTCCCAAAGAGGCCCTGTCACTCCAAAAGAGGCACAGTTGGGAGCTATGAAAAATGTACATTTCCCCCAGAGTAAAATTCACTATTTAATACCTATTTCTTATGCTGCTGTTACTTACAATAGGTAGCAAAAATCTGACAGATATGAAAGATTCTGTAGTAGTCCATCTCCTCATGGGAGATTCTCAGCATTAGCTATATTCTTTACAAAAGCGCTATATGGAAAGAATCTATGCGAAGATGCCAGCCAGTATCCCTACTCACTTGCACATTATTCACATATGTGCCCATTGATAATGGCGAGACAGATCTCTCTCTGATCGAATCGGGATCTGTTGTGCGCCACAAGCCGCATGCCAATTCTCCATCATTTTCAGCATGGAAGCTTTTCGGAATCGGCCACGTGATGCAGCCTTGCTGCCCCCATGTGACCAACGTCCCCCTTCCCCACCTCCCGTGACAAACGCGCCCACGTGCAATACGTCGCCAACCACGGGTGGCGCGTGTATGCGAGGAAAAGGGTGGAGACATCGGAGGACACTGACAGGCAATGTTTTTATGCACAGGGCTCATTTTACACTAAGAGGGCAGTGGGCGGGGTTCTGTCGCGTTCATCTACCGTTCCAATATCGCATGCACCCAATCGAGAATGTCAGACTGACATCTTGCAGCATGTCCAATCAATACATGCAACCAATTTAGGCCCGAATTCGGTTGCATCATCAGACATGCTCTTTGCGGCACCGATTAAAATAATCGAATCGGATGGTCGATGGGCCGGAAAGTCGCTTGATGTATGGCCATCTTTAAACTAACTCTTGTACAGCAGGAGACATTGGCAGCGCTTCCAAACAGAGGCTGCACCTCAATTAACTACCTGCAAAGATGTGCAGAGCTCCACAATGTGGACAAAACTACACAACTTGCATTCAAAATAGGTACAGCAAAGGAGGGTGTTAGCTTCAGTATAAATAATATGTGCACAAATTATTCCCTACTAGACTTCCCCACGGTGATGACGGCCCTCTCAAGGATGATATCTGTTTGAAGAAATGTGTATACTATTTTATGATTAGCAGCACTAGGAAAAAATTATGTTTTTATCGTTAAACTAGCAGTAGGTCTTCCCTGAGATGGCCCATCATCGCTGTGGGGAAGTCTAGTAGGTAATAATTTGTGCACATATTTTTTATACTGAAGCTAACACCCTCCTTTGCTGTACCTGTTTTCCATGCAAGTTGTGTAATTTTGTCCATATTGTGGAACTCTGCACATCTATTGCAGGTAGTTAATTCAAGTGCAGCCTCTGTTTGGAAGCGCTGCCAATGTCTCCTGCTGTACAAAACTCATGTAAGTATACTTATGGCTAGCTGCATCCATGTGCTTCAATTTGCATTCAAATTTTAGATTAGGGACTAGTAGATAATTTGCATCTGATTTGCATTCAAGGCATGTATTTAGCCCATGTGGGGCTCTGCATGCCTCTGTTGGCCTTCATTTCAGTTGCAGCATATGAGAGCTGTCATTTGTTTGATGTCTTTATACTAACTCTAACCTGAGCATAGGACACATTACCCCTAACCTAACAGAATGAACATTTATCATTATTTCAGGCTCTGATAATTAGGTCACCTGATGGAAGCCGGTCGGAGGATATGGCTAGGGCTAAAGTGGCAGGCATAAATTATTAATATTATTATTGATTTATAAAGCGCCAAAATATTCTGTAACACTTGTTCTTAAAGTAATAAACTTTAAGAATAAGTTTTGAAATGTATCACTTGTAGTGACATTTTTAGTCCTGTCAGGTGATCTGTATGGAATGTTCGTTACTGAGAGTTCTATGGACAGAGGGAGATACTGCTTGCTTAGCAATTAGAAAAAGCTGATAGTTCCTACAATGCAACGAGGTTCACAGTTAGGAAACTGTCAGGACCATGGTCCTGACATCACACTGTGGGAGGGGTCTCACCACAATATCAGCCATACGGCGCCCCCTGATGATCTGTCTGAGAAAAGGTAAAGATTTCTCATGGGAAAGGGGGCATCAGCTACTGATTGGGATAAAGTTGAAATTTTGGTTAAAGTATAAAGGGTCACAGGATAGATCAGTGTTGTGCAGTATGTCACTGACAAGGATAAAAAAGTAGTAGTATGATTCCACCCCTACAAATTATGTCCACAATTCAATATATACACACGTTTTTTTTCATGAACCAAAGTTCTCTTTTATTCTTCAATTGTTTCTTCAGAAAGCAGGTGATAAATGTAGATACAACATCAGACCTTCATTTCACATAAAAATGCCTGACACGTGTTTCGTGGCCATCAGCCGCTTCCTCAGAGGCACACCGCAAACAAAACATCCAAAGTCTAGGACATAAAAACCACCAGCTCGATCTGAAGTGAGTGAAGAGAGATACCCTCAACGCCGTCCCAGTGTGAGTGGGCTGCAAGAGACTGTGGTGTGCCTCTGAGGAAGCGGCTGATGGCCGCGAAACACGTGTCAGGCATTTTTATGTGAAATGAAGGTCTGATGTTGTATCTACATTTATCACCTGCTTTCTGAAGAAACAATTGAAGAATAAAAGAGAACTTTGGTTCATGAAAAAAACCCGTTTGCGTGTATATATTGAAGTGTTGTGCAGTAGCTCATAGCAACCAATCGAATGTCATAACTGAGCCCGTACTGATCTCTCATTGGCTCGCAAGCGTTCCTCCCTCTTCTACAGATTTCATACCATTCTCCAATTTAAAATAAACAAATGGGCACACTGTCGTTTGACCTACCTGTTGCCAGGAAGGGGTTAAACGTGGGGGCGGGCGGCACGGGCTTGGTCACCAGCGTGTCGAGGTTCACTAAGGCGGCGTTGGATCCCAGGAAGGTCTCCGGAGTTTTGCGAGCGGCGGGGTGTTTGTTGGTGGTCACGGCAACAGGCTGCGTCTCAAAGAGGTCAGGACTGGCGGCGCCGCTCCGCAAGGACGGTAATGTAGATATGGAGTCCGCTGGAGGGAAGGAAGACAAAGATAGAGTTAAAGGTCTTTGCTGTAACCGAGGCAAAAGCATGGTCACCATAAAATAGTAATTACAGAAGATCTGCAGCCACAGCCGAAACTGTCAGTTACCCCGCTATCTGCCCCTCAACCAACCCCATGGAGGGCTTCCCCCAAATCACCCCAGCTATACTCTGCTGGATCCTGGAAATTCCAGCGATGGCGTCATACTAAGGCTTCCATCTGGGTCGGGTTTGGGGAGGTGGACCAACATACAGTTGTAGCAATCAGAAGAGCCTCAATATAGGTAGCCAGAGGTGCCCCAATAAAGGTAGCCCCTGAGTATAGCTAGTAGTCTATAGCCTGGTACACACATTCAAGTATGATTGGCCAATCATTGACCAATTTTACCACCTCCATGTAGTAGGAGGGTCAACAGATATTGAATACTATGAGCAGATTGTGTAGGTAACGTCTCATACTGCATGGGGGTGGTAAAATTGGTCAGTGATTGACCAATCATAATTGAAAGTGTGTACCTGGCTTATAGCTGGATGAAGCAGCGTGTCTGGCCGGGAGCCTGTCTGCAGGGAGACATATCCCTTGTATGTTCTCTGCACACTCTTCCCGCCTCTCCACACGTCTGCGGACAGGAGGGCTTTACACACATGTGTGACCTTGGCCTCATCACTCCACTCGCAGCTCCTCCACATCTCATGCCAGTTCCTCCAGCAGATGTCCTCCCGGCACCTGGGACCCATCACAATGCACCAGGGGGGGGTCACTGGCAGATGGAAGTCAGGAATCCTTGCAAGGCCCGGGCTGCCAGTGGAATGTTCCGGATGTAAAACATCTGCGATTCCATTTATAACAAGGAGCCCGACTGCTGGATTCCTCCACCCCAGACGGATTCTGCAGCTGTGGTCCAAGCACCAAGGCATGCTGGGAACGGGAGTTTTGTTGGTGCCCGGGAGATGGCCATTAAACCAATATGGCTCCCCAAGGACACAAGAGAAGCCATTTTTAGCCCATGAAGTCTGCAGGTTCATTTGTGACGTCATTTGAGTCACTTGAGTTGGCTTTTGGAAATTCTAAAAGTGCCTCAGATGATGAATGGACAGATCGACCAAACGACAGATCTCAGTTTTGTTGGTGCTGGGGAGATGGTCATTAAGCTAGTATGGCTCCCCAACAGAGCTGGGACAAGGTCTTCCAGCACCCAAGGCTAAGACACCAAAGTGCGCCCCTCCATCCCTCCTACCCCAGCTGTCACACACTGATTGCTGTTACACTAAGAGGCCCCTCCCCCATCCCTCCCACCCCAGCCATCACACACTGATTGCTATTACACTAAGAGGCTCCTCCCCCATCCCTCCCACCCCAGCCGTCACACACTGATTGCTATTACACTAAGAGGCCCCTCCCCCATCCCTTCCACCCCAGCCGTCACACACTGATTGCTATTAGACTAAAAGGCGGCACAGGGCCCCCAACACCTTAATCTCTAGTTATCTGGCTTGCAGTTACTGCCATGCATCCCCTTTTCTTATTTCTCCCTGCTTCAAACACAATTGGGAATGACAGCTGAGTGAGTTGTGTGCCCCCTCCTACACTGCGCCCTGAGGCTGGTGCCTCTCTTGCCTCTGCCTCGGCCCTGTGCCCCCTCCTACACTGCACCCTGAGGCTGGAGCCTCTCTTGCCTCTGCCCGGCCCTGCGCCCCCTCTTACACTGCGCCCTGAGGCTGGAGTCTCTCTTGCCTCTGCCCAGCCCTGCGCCCCCTCCTACACTGCGCCCTGAGGCTGGAGTCTCTCTCGCCTCTGCCCTACCCTGCACCCACTCCTACACTGCGCCCTGAGGCTGGTGCCTCTCTTGCCTCGGCCCTGTGCCCCCTCCTACACTGCGCCCTGAGGCTGGAGTCTCTCTTGCCTCTGCCCGGCCCTGCGCCCCCTCCTATACTGCACCCTGAGGCTGTAGCCTCTCTCGCCTCTGCCCGGCCCTGTGCCCCCTCCTACACTGCGCCCTGAGGCTGGAGTCTCTCTTGCCTCTGCCCGGCCCTGCGCCCCCTCCTATACTGCACCCTGAGGCTGGAGTCTCTCTCGCCTCTGCCCCACCCTGTGCCCCCTCCTACACTGCACCCTGAGGCTGTAGCCTCTCTCGCCTCTGCCTCAGCCCTGTGCCCCTCCTACACTGCACCCTGAGGCTGTAGCCTCTCTCGCCTCTGCCCCACCCTGTGCCCCCTCCTACACTGCACCCTGAGGCTGTAGCCTCTCTCGCCTCTTCCTCAGCCCTGTGCCCCTCCTACACTGCACCCTGAGGCTGTAGCCTCTCTCGCCTCTGCCCCACCCTGTGCCCCCTCCTACACTGCACCCTGAGGCTGTAGCCTCTCTCGCCTCAGCCCCGCCCTGCGCCCCCTCCTACACTGCGCCCTGAGGCTGTAGCCTCTCTCGCCTCTGCCCCACCCTGTGCCCCCTCCTACACTACACCCTGAGGCTGTAGCCTCTCTCGCCTCTGCCTCAGCCCTGTGCCCCTCCTACACTGCACCCTGAGGCTGGAGCCTCTCTGCCTCAGCCCTGTGCCCCTCCTACACTGCACCCTGAGGCTGGAGCCTCTCTGCCTCTGCCCGGCCCTGCGCCCCCTCCTACACTGCACCCTGAGGCTGGAGCCTCTCTTGCCTCTGCCCGGCCCTGCGCCCCCTCCTACACTGCACCCTGAGCCTGTAGCCTCTCCCACCTCGGCCCTGTGCCCCTCCTACACTGCGCCCTGAGGCTGGAGCCTCTGCCGCCTCGGCCTCGGCCCTGTGCCCCCTCCTACACTGCGCCCTGAGGCTGGAGCCTCTCTTGCCTCTGCCCGGCCCTGCGCCCCCTCCTACACTGCACCCTGAGCCTGTAGCCTCTCCCACCTCGGCCCTGTGCCCCTCCTACACTGCGCCCTGAGGCTGGAGCCTCTGCCGCCTCGGCCTCGGCCCTGTGCCCCCTCCTACACTGCGCCCTGAGGCTGGAGCCTCTCTTGCCTCTGCCCGGCCCTGCGCCCCCTCCTACACTGCACCCTGAGCCTGTAGCCTCTCCCACCTCGGCCCTGTGCCCCCTCCTACACTGCACCCTGAGGCTGGAGCCTGTCTCACCTCTGCCTCCGCCCCGCCCTGCACCCCTTCCTACACTGCACCCTGAGGCTGGAGCCTGTCTCACCTCTGCCTCCGCCCCGCCCTGCACCCCTTCCTACACTACACCCTGAGGCTGGAGCCTACAAATCGGTGCACAAGACCTGCCCCACCTACATCTCTGATCTGGTCCACAAGCCCATACCAGCCCGCCCCCTCCGATCCTCCGATGACCTGCGCCTAGTCGCACCACAAATATCTCAGTCCCATGCACGATTGCAGGACTTCACCAGGGCTACCCATCAGACTCGCCCCCACCTTTAATACCTTCAAACAAGCTCTCAAGACTCCCTTTTCAGGCTTGCATACCCCCCTACACCAGCACCATAATACACTCTATTGGACACCCTCTAAGCAGATGCACCTATTGTCTCCACCCCCACCCTTTAGATTGTAAGCTCTGGCAGGGCCCTCCTCCCTAACGTATCCAGCTTGATTATGCAATCTTACTGACAATCACCCCTCTAGTGGACTAGAACAGTCTCTATTTTGACCTATGACACTGTATTATCAAATCATTTGCATGATCTTGTTTTGTGTGTTACCCCATTTATCGTGTTCAGCGCTGCGTAATATGTTGGCGCTTTATAAATACAATAAATAATTATAATAATATAGGGAACAGGCCTGGGAGTTCCATCCCAATATCGCTCTCTGTTACCACCATGCACCCAAACGAGGATGTCTGCCCTACAGCTTGCAGCATGTCCAATCGATACATGCAGCCAATTTGGTTGCATCATCGATCAGGCCTGCTCCTGGCGGCACCGATTTTCATTCAATCGTATTATAATAATCGGATCGGATGGTTGATCTGCCGTTAAGTTGTCTGATGTGTGGCCACCTTAACACCTGGATAACAAAGAACAGCCGTTTCTGTTGGTTGTGGTGTATTGTACATCTGGGAGGAACATCTCCCATTTACTGGATACTTAGGAGTGTACATGCAACTTGAGTTAGCCATACACTCAGCAATTTTCCCTTTCATATCCAACAGATTCAACCACTCTTATCGAATCTGCTAGAAATTGATGCCACAAGCCATGCCCAAAGGTCAATTTTCAAGCGAAATTGATAGAATTAGTCGATTGTACTGAAATCTATTAGAAATGGTGTGCAGTATGTGACCAGGCAGAGATCCCTCTGTGATCAGATTTGATCAGTGAGGGATCTATCTAACGGTTGATCCGGCCATACATAGAGTGATGTATGGACACCTTTACTGGGTCCCGGTGTAATGTCTGATTGCGTTGCCCGGAAGCTCCTCCCACATTGAGTAGCACGCATGCTCAGTGTGAAGTTAATTATGCTGCTGATGGTAATATAATAAATATCTCCTCTTCCACACATCCTACACTCACCAAATTTTCAGGGTAGGGAGGGGATCCCCCGAACGACCTCTGTGCCAAATTGCAGCCCCCGATCCCCGCTGGTTCAGGAGATAGATTAGAGAAACCGATCTCGGGAACCAGTGGGACACGGGGGCTGCAATTTGGCATAGAGGTAGTTCTGGGGGTCCCCTCCCTACCCTGAAAATTTGGGGAGTGTAGGATGTGAGGAAGCAGAGATATTTAGTATTTTACCATCAGCAGCATAATTAAATAGGAACTGTGGCCGCACAGTCTCCTCCTGCGCATGCGGGGCAGCGCAAATCCACAGGCAGCGTAATCAGACACAACACCGGACCCCCAGCTGGAGACCAGACCCCACCCCCTCGGAGTGACGCAGAAAGGCGTCACCACATCTTACCTACCTGACACCTTATTGGAGCGCAAGCTGTCAAATTCGGAAAAATCATCTTTCGCTGTCCCATTCAAATTGCTGAAAGGGTCAAAAGATGGACCTCCTGTTTAAAAATAAACAAATAAAACTTAAAAAGAAACTTGGAACAAAAAACTTAAAAAAAAATGTCCAGCACCTGTATTGGTATAAAAGTTAACCAGTTCGTGTTCCATGGTTTTTGCACCTAAAAGAGAACCTGAGGTGGGTCTTGTGGGCGGGGCATATGGGACACCCAGAGGCATATTCTCTGCCTCATGACATGCCTCTGAGTCGTTCCACTGCTGCTCTCCCCCCCCCCCCCCCCCACCGCCCTGTTATAGCCCCCGAGTTTAGTGACAAGATTTGTCGCCATCTCAGAGGTAAACACAGGGAGAGGGATTCCCTGTTCAAAATTCCCGTCAGGGGCGTTCCTACAGGGTCTCCAGGGCAGCTCTCCCTAGCCACGCCTCCTGCTGCTGCCCCGCCTCCCTGCATGCTGGGAGAGAGAATCAATCTATCTTTCCAGCGTCGTGACCCAGAGGTCAGGAAAGTGAAAGTGGGCCATTGCAGCCCACAAGAGAGGTGGGGAGCGGCGGTTGTTGAGACCACCTGATTCGCTCAACCCCGCTGATCAGGTAGCCTACTTTTTTATTATATGAGCCCACCTTGGGTTCTCTTTAAAGTAAACCAGAGCTGTCAGTATAGTTAGATCTGATACTTACCCGGGGCTTCCTCCAAGTCCCTCACCGTCCACGGACCTCTCGCGTATGCGTAGTACACCCAGCTTGGACGCGACTGAGCCTATTACCAGGGCAGATTGCGGCTAAATGGCAGACCGCGGGAGGATGGCGTGGGACTTAAGGTGGCCACACACGATACAATGAAATGATCCAATTTTACGGCAATGCGATAAAAACGATCGGATCTCCCGAAAGAACCGAAAGCTTTTTTTTCCATTCGATTGAAAAATCCGATCGGATTTCCCATTTTGTTTTTTTTAATCGAACTGGAATGCCAGATATTTTTCTTCAATCTTTCTAAGGGCTCGTCTCCACTAGTGCGGCGTGCGTCTCGCAGATGCACACCGCACTGAGCCGGTGGGCGGGATCGCAGGCGAATCCCATGAGCCGTGCCATGCACGGCTATGGGATTCGCAGCCTCCGTGGCGAAATCTGCGGGGGGTTCCGGGCGAATCGCTCCCGCAAGCGATTCCGCCGCGACGCCGTCATCCCCTATGCCAGAGTTTCCCCGTGCGAATGATGTGCGGGGAAACTCTGCAGAATCGCGGCGAAACCGCCCTAGTGGAAACGGGCCCTAAAGATTGTATGGTGTGTGTTAGATTGTCAATTTATTAATATACACACCCTAGCAATTTTCTCTGATTTTCCAATCATTTTTTATCATAATTGGGGACAAAATTGAACATACATGTGTGGTACATTAAAGCAGAGGGACACCAAGAGCCCCAATAGTGTAATTCGTCTTGGGGACAACAAAATAAATGAGAAGTTAAAATTATACTTACAAACCAGGGTTACCAATAGGCAACCACTGTATAGGCAGGTGGGGAGAACAATCCTGACCCCACTCAGGAATAAAAAGTCGCTCTCTGTAGACAGGAAAATAGGGTAACAACCCTCCACCCAGGGTGGACTCAATGTAGTGTACAAGATACAGAGGCGCCAAAAGAATAAAAGGTAATTACATGAACTTAAAAAAACCAACTGGTTAAACAGAGGAGGCAGCGGTGGTCTTACCCCCTCCAAACAGACACAGGCAAGGACTGCGATTCAGACAGTCAACAATTTATTCGGAACTCCAAAAAACAATGCAACGCGTTTCACGGGCCATACATCCCGCTTCCTCAGGCAAAATACAGTAGGAGTCACAGCATCTGTATTATATCAGCGAGCTCGGCGCCTCTGTGTGGTACATTGGTCATATTTTTGAAATGTTACAATCAGTCAGAAAAATTGATTGCAGTTCTTAAATTGAACAGATATTTAAAAAAATGGTATGGCGTGTGGCCACCTTAAGACTTGTTTATGGGGCGGGAGGAAGCCCCGGGTAAGTATCAGAGCTTTACTTTACTGTCTCTGGTACTCTTTAAAGAGGAACTGTAACATCAAAACATCCCCTGGGGGGTACTCACCTCGGGTGGGGGAAGCCTCCGGATCCTAATGAGGCTTCCCACGCCGTCCTCCGTCCCACGGGGGTCTCGCTGCAGCCCTCCGTACAGCCGTGACGCAATATTTACCTTCCCGACTCCTGCGCAGGCGCTCTGACGGCTGTCGGCTCCGAACTACACGGAAATACCCGATCGCCGTCGGGTCTGCTCTACTGCGCAGGCGCAAGTTTCCGGCGCCTGTGCAATAGAGCGGACCCGACGGAGATCGGGTATTTCCGTCTATTTCCGAGCTGAAAGCAGCCACAGCGCCCCCTGCTGGAGCCAGCAAAGGTAAATATTGAATTGACAGTCGGGCCTGTCGCCGGCTGTTCGGAGGGCTGCAGCGAGACCCCCGTGGGACGGAGGACGGCGTGGGAAGCCTCATTAGGATCCGGGGGCTTCCCCCACCCGAGGTGAGTACCCCCCAGGGGATGTTTTTGTTGTTACAGAGTCTCTTTAAGGTTCCTGACATTTTTTTGTTTGTTTGTTTTTGTACTTCTTTGATACAGCTGTAATACAGCTTGTAATCCACGAAGGACCGGCACCACACAAGGTAAGTATAGCTCTCAAGTTGTAAAATGGTCATATACGTATATGACCATTTTACAACTTGAGAAAGGCCAGAGGAGGCCGAAACAACTGTTTGTTGTTGTTGTCGTCATGCCTGCACTAATAAAATCCTAAAGAGCTATACTTACCTTGTGTGGTGCCGGTCCTTCGTGGATTACAAGTTGCTGTGACCCCCTAGGTACCGGGGTGAGGACCTGGGCACACCAATCGTTTGGTTTTGAGCATTGTTTGGAGCTCCTGGACGCTTGCAGAATAAAGCTGTAATACAGCTGTAACTTTTTAATTACTTATGCTATCTTAGTGATATATATCTTTCAGTACAATACAGGCATTCTTTGGGTGATATTTTTTCCCCAAAACTATTTTATTTTATGGGGAAGAATTAGGCATAAATGCAGAAAACATACATTTTTTGTTTTCATTTTTCACCCTTCCGGGAAGGATCAATTGTTTGGTCCTTCCCGGTTAAAATGTTACCCCATATGCCATATTTTATTGCTAGCTGAGCATGTGGCGGACCGGTACCCCTGTAGTGATTAGATGCGTTCGCTAGGGCGACAGTTCGGGGGCCATAGTGCTGTACAGATGCACCGCTAGACAACAGCAGAGCGTTACATCTGTAGAGCAAACTAGAGCAAACAGCATTGGGGACCCCAAACTCTGCGCCATAGCGATTGGATCCAGTCACTGCAAACGGATAAGCTGGCGATAATGGTCAACGCCACATTCCCAACTAGTGAGGAATCAATTGAGGTAAGTCTAAATTGTGTTTTTAGAAGCTACCCAGCAGAATCCCTTTAAAGACCACTATTGAGGGAAAAAAAAGTAGGCAGTTAAAAGCTGACAGAAACGGTTTTGGGCCAGTCCATCTCCTCAAGGGGGATTCTCAGGGTTTTCTTTGCTTTCAACAGCATTTCATGAACAACAGTTTAACTACCAATACAGTAATATTCCAGCTAGCCTCCCTACTCACTTGCACGCTGTTTTGTCAGCTGGACTTTGCACCTGCTGATCAGGAAATGCTGTTGAAAACAAAAAAAAACCCTGAGAATCCCTCATGAGGAGATGGACTGGCCCAAAACCTGTCGGTTCTGTCAGATTTTAGCTGCCTACTTTTTTCGCGATAGTGGTCCGTTAACCTCTTTCCGACCGCGTCACGCCGATGGGCGTGGCCGCTGCGGCAGCCCCAGGACTGCCTAACGCCGATTGGCGTAAAGTCCTGGGGCCAGCTAATTCAGGAGATCGCGCGCAGGATGCGTGCGCACCTCCTGTTTGGGGGGCGGAGCTCCGCCCCGCCTTCAGTCTCCGAGCCGCTATTGCCACTCGGGAGACTGTTAGACGGCGCGATTGCCGTCTATTTCTATGTGCAGCGCTGCGATCGGCACCAGCACTGCACTGTGGACTGCCATGTGACACGGCTGTCCCCCTGGGGGACAAGAGAGCGATCGGCTCTCATAGGCTGAAGCCTATGACAGCCGATCGCCGTAATTGGCCGGCTGTGGGGAGGGAGGGAGGGAAGGGGTTTAAAGGAACAGTTTTTTTTTTGGTTTTTTTTTAAACGGCAACAATAATATTTATTAAAAAAAAAAAATAAACATGGGGGAGCGATCAGACCCCACCAACAGAGAGCTCTGTTGGTGGGGAGAAAAGGGGGGGGGGGATCACTTGTGTGCTGAGTTGTGCGGCCCTGCAGCTTGGCCTTAAAGCTGCAGTGGCCAATTTTACTAAAAATGGCCTGGTCACTAGGGGGGTTTAGCACTGCAGTCCTCAAGAGGTTAAAGGGGAGAAACCTGGGAATGTGAAGTGGTTAAAGGGGAACTGAAGTAAGAGGTATACGGAGGCTGCCATATTTATTTCCTTTTAATCAATACCAGTTGCCTGGCAGCCCTGCTGGTCTATTTCTCTGCAGTAGTATCTGAATAACACCAGAAACAAGCATGCAGCTAGTCTTGTCAGATCTGACTTTAAAGTCTGAAACACCTGATCTGCTGCATGCTTGTTCAGGGGCTATGGCTAATAGTATTAGAGGCAGAGGATCAGCAGGGCTGCCAGGCAACTGGTATTGCTTAAAAGGAAATAAACATGGCAGCCTCCATATACAGTACCTCTCTCTTCAGTTCCCCTTTAAGGGCAAGTCCTGAACTAGTTATAGCCGGCTCAGGGATCTATATTTTAATTTTAGAAGTACATTAATACAAATGTTATACAAATGACACAGAACTGGTCTATAACAGCAGCCGAGTCCTCCTGCACCTTCCTGTGTGTGGTTTACCTGCGCTGCTGCTGGTCTTCATTGCCGGCGTCGGTCCCCAGGGGTCAGCGTTAGCGCGAGCTCCTCCTGTCGCCGTGGACGGGGCCCAGGGGTCCTGGCTTTTGGGCGCAGGTAGCGATGAGGATCCCCAGGGGTCGGAGGAAGCAGCTGATGTCTTGGTACCTGCTGAATAAACACATGGAGAGTGTAATGCTTGGCACTGAGCCGTCACATGTCACACCTAGCTGTGTGCAGGCCAATACACCAGCCTCACCTATATACCAGCCTCACCGGCCTCTGCAGCTACATATGTACAAATAAACACCAATCCAGACCACAGTGCTGAGACCGTACTGACAATTCCTGATCACCACAGGCGATACTCTCCATACAGTCCTATGGCGAGGCTAACAAAGACACCTATAGGCCATACATTAGACGATGGCCTACAGACCAACCATCAGATAGATCCCTCCCTGACCAAATCTGATCAGAGAGGGATCTATTGCCTGCCCACACACTGTAGTCAGATCTCCAATAGATTTGAGCATGAAATCTGACAATTTGCTCGATCGGAAGTCAGGTCTGAAGTGAAAATTGCATGGTGTGTACCAGGTAAAGAGCACAAAGCAGAACGTAATAGCAGTTGTTTCTCTTTGCCCCTGGTCTGCTTTGCTGGGAGTACTGCAAATCTCTGCAGGGGTTTTGGCTCTGCTTATAAGACAATTATCAATCACTGCCATTTCATTATCAGCCGAGAGTAAAGAAAGCCCGCTTTTACAGTGAACATTCTTCCCTTAGGGCCTTTTCACACGAAGGTGGTGAGGTCAAGGTGCGGTATTTTTTATGACATTAAAAAAAAAAATTTAAAATCGTTTTAATTTTTTTTATCGTTTTTAAATTTGTTATGAGAATTGCCATTTTGAAATGTATTGTTTTAGAAACCTTTTTATTTTTTTATTTTTTTTTACACTATATGCGGCAGAGGGAGGTTTTAATGTCAAGTATCAGGAAGGGGGTCTTAGTGTTAGGCGTCAGGAATGGGGTCTTAGGGTTAGGCACCACCAGGGGGGTCTTAAGATTAGGCACCACCAGCGGGGTCTTATGGTTAGGCCCCACGGGGGCGGGGGGGGGGGAGAAAAGTTAAGGTTAGGCACCACCAGAGGGGTGTTAGGATTAGACACCACCAGAGGGGTCTTGGAGTTAGGCACCACCGGGGGGGGGGGGGGGGGGGCTTATGTAAAGCGTCACCAGGGGGGGGGGGCCTTATGGTAAAGCGTCACCAGGGAGGGGCCTTATTTGTGGCTACAAGCACTATTAGGCACTGCTATTTGGCCTGAGGAAGTGGGTATGCACCCACGAAGCGCGTTGCCAGTGCAATAAAATTCTATCAATACGTGAATTTGTCTTCATTGAGGTAAGCCACCTCACTTTTTTCATTATATTTGTTTTTAAAGTATTTTATCTGCTCTGGGCGCCTCTTCCCCCTTTACCTTGTGCCTTCACCCTCCTTTTGGAGGGGGATCAACCCTCTTTGACCAGTTTAGGTCATTTGAGGTTTGCTTTTTCCCAAGAGGGCGACCATCACCAGCTCCGTCTGGTCACCCGAGTGGAGTCGGGGTTATAGATCTCCACCTGCTTCTAGTGGTCGGTTGCCCTTCTGCAACCCACCTTTGTGAGTATAATACATTCGCATATTTTACATACTTCTGGTACTGTGACCTACTGCACCATTTGGGCTCTTGTTGTCTCTGGGTTTTCTTTCTGCAGGGTGCAATTTTTATTATCCCTACTTTTTGTCTGTTCTTAAGTTGGAACATTGTGCCATCTCTGTCCCCTGTACCTCCTCCGTGCCCCCCTGTGCCTCCAGTGTCCCCCTCTGTGTCACCTCTGCCCCCTCTATCCCCAGTGTCCCCCTCTGTGTCACCTCTGCCCCCTCTATCCCCAGTGTCCCCCTCTGTGTCACCTCTGCCCCCTCTATCCCCAGTGTCCCCCTCTGTGTCACCTCTGCCCCCTCTATCCCCAGTGTCCCCCTTTGTGTCACCTCTGCCCCCTCTATCCCCAGTGTCCCCCTCTGTGTCACCTCTGCCCCCTCTATCCCCAGTGTCCCCCTCTGTGTCACCTCTGCCCCCTCTATCCCCAGTGTCCCTCTCTGTGTCACCTCTGCCCCCTCTATCCCCAGTGTCCCCCTCTGTGTCACCTCTGCCCCCTGCACCTGCTTATACAAGTTTAAAAGCCATTTTTTCTTTGAATTTTTCAAAATCGATTCTCTCAAAAACTACAAGTCCAATTTGAAAAAAAATGTTTGGGCTTGTTCCCATGGAAACTGAGAAACCATGCCATTCGTATCGGTGGGTTGTTCGTAAGTCGGGCGTTTGTAAGTCGGGGACTACCTATATACATAATTTTTCCTTTTTATTGTTATACACAATATTTTGCAATTACAGCTTCGCCAAGCGCCCTTTTGAATACAGTTATTTTAACAATATTTATTATTCTGAGATAAAGAAATGATAAACATTATAGTACACGATATTCTTTGTTTCCTGTCGCCCTTATTTGATGTTTGCGCATCGCAGTGTCGTATTTCCAGTGTTGTCCCGTGAGAAGATATAAATTATTTACAGAAATATGAGAGGTGTCCTCACTTTTGAGAGATAGTGTAAGTAGACCAGCACTATTGAGGGACTCTATAGAGCCTTTCCTGACCTCCTCCTGGGATGCTAGTCGCTCGGATATCCTGCCAGCGTTAGGTTTTTGTGACTGGGAACAGATATACAGATTTTTACAACGTCTGAAATGTTGTGTATTCTGCAGCGACACAACCCGGCCAGCAGCTTCTTCCCTGCTAACACAACACTGGCCTCTGCCTAAGCCGTGTGTTATAATTAGAGCAGGGTGGGACGGAATCCTCTGCGTGCGTTTGTGGCTGGGTAATTGGTGCGCTGTACACAGGCCCTGCGAGGTTGCAGGTTCGTACGCAGGTGGCGCTGAAAGCAGAGCTCCAGGATATGGTTATAAATAAGTTATGTGTAGGAGGATAAAACAGCACTACTGAAATCAGGATTGATTCTGAAAGACCGCCAATGTTTGCATAGACTAAATTAAAAAGGTACGCGTGGCAATCTGCTTCTTATTCCTGTACTTCCTGAGCGAGAAACCAACATCAGCACTGAACAATTTCAGCCCAGAGAGGTGGGTCTCCGCCCCGCCCCCTCCCTGCACTGTACCAGCTCTGTAGACTAAAGGCTCATACACACATCAGACCAAAGTCTTTGGAAAATGAAAGATCACAGACTAATTTTGTTATAATTTAAGTAGGCCTCAGTTATTTGGACTGAGTTAGTCAAAAAGGCTTGAGGAGCAGACCTGCCCTTTAAGGGGATTTTCTCTTAGAGAGAAAATCTGCAGTTCTGTCAGCAGAACTAGGACATACCAAGAAGCTGTTCTATGGACAAGGCCGCAGGTCTCCCTGACCTGGGCATGTACCACCACTAGAACAATAAACATCAGCCATGTTTTATAAATATCCACATTCTTGTATGTATGTCAGAAGCCGCACTGAATATTAATCGAGTAGGTGTGTATGATGACACCACGAGTGGGTCCACCAATAGTCTGATCTAGGGGATGGTGAAGATGATGTCATATTTAACTCTTTCCTAGTCGGTATTAAAGTCTGAGTGAGCTATGGTAGCTCACTCTGCTTCTTACTTTCACACTAGCTCGCAAGGCTGACTGGGACCTCTAAGTATGTTCATTCCTTTCTGTAATCTGATATAATGTATGCTGTACATAGGTAGTCTAGTGTAACTTAGGTTAGAAAGAAGGTACCTGATGGACTTCAGCAGGAAGTCTAATCAAGAAGCTTGTAACGCAACATGAAGATTGGCGTGGCTAGGATATGATGAACTGTATCTATCTGTATTTCTGTTTCCTGAATAAATAACGTGAATATTGAAGAAGCCTGAGAAAGTCTATCTCCTGCTTGCTGTGTTGAGAGTCAAGTTATCTCACAGTCTGTGAGATGCAACTATAAGAAGTTGATGGTGTCGAAGCAAGGTGATTTAGAACAGTTTCCAACAAATTTTACCCCCTTTCATGTAGTATGAGAGCCATACCTACACAGTCTATTCTATGGAGCTGAACTCCCCATCAGACAGAAATCTTACCCCCTTCCATGTAGTATGAGAGACACACCTACACAGTCTATTCTATGGAGCTGCACTCCCCATCAGACAGAAATCTTACCCCCTCCCATGTAGTATGAGAGCCACACCTACACAGTCTATTCTATGGAGCTGAACTCCCCATCAGACAGAGATCTTACCCCCTTCCATGTAGTATGAGAGCCACACCTACACAGTCTATTCTATGGAGCTGAACTCCCCATCAGACAGAAATCTTACCCCCTTCCATGTAGTATGAGAGCCACGCCTACACAGTCTATTCTATGGAGCTGCACTCCCCATCAGATAGAAATCTTACCCCCTTCCATGTAGTATGAGAGCCACACCTACACAGTCTATTCTATGGAGCTGCACTCCCCATCAGACAGAAATCTTACCTCCTTCCATGTAGTATGAGAGCCATACCTACACAGTCTATTCTATGGAGCTGCACTCCCCATCAGACAGAGATCTTACCCCCTTCCATGTAGTATGAGAGCCATACCTACACAGTCTATTCTATGGAGCTGCACTCCCCATCAGACAGAAATCTTACCCCCTTCCATGTAGTATGAGAGACACACCTACACAGTCTATTCTATGGAGCTGCACTCCCCATCAGACAGAAATCTTACCCCCTCCCATGTAGTATGAGAGCCACACCTACACAGTCTATTCTATGGAGCTGAACTCCCCATCAGACAGAGATCTTACCCCCTTCCATGTAGTATGAGAGACACACCTACACAGTCTATTCTATGGAGCTGCACTCCCCATCAGACAGAAATCTTACCCCCTCCCATGTAGTATGAGAGCCACACCTACACAGTCTATTCTATGGAGCTGAACTCCCCATCAGACAGAGATCTTACCCCCTTCCATGTAGTATGAGAGCCACACCTACACAGTCTATTCTATGGAGCTGAACTCCCCATCAGACAGAAATCTTACCCCCTTCCATGTAGTATGAGAGCCATACCTACACAGTCTATTCTATGGAGCTGAACTCCCCATCAGATAGAAATCTTTGCAAGATTCTGCACACAAAGATGCTGTACACATGCAACAGATCAGCATCTGCAAAAGATCCGTTCCTGCAAAACCCATTCATAGTCTATCAGTGGCGGACACAGGCAGCAGTGGGCCCCTGTGCAAAATATCAATTGTGGGCCCTCTTGACCTGCGGCGCGCGAAGCGTAAAAAAATGGGTGCAGCTATAACCTGCGGCGCGCTAAGCGCAAAAAATGGGCGTGGATAGAACCTGCGGGCGTGGCAATGACCGGATAAGGGCGGAGCTAACTGTAATTTAAAGTGATCCCGGGGTGAGAGTGATATGGAGGCTGCCATATTTATTTCCTTTTAAACAATACTAGTTGCCTGGCGGCCCTGCTGATCTATTTGGCTGCAGTAATAAACTGAATTACACCAGCAACAAGCATGCAGCTTAATCTTCTCAGTTCTGACAATATTGTCAGAAACCCCTGACCTGCTGCATGCTTGTTCAGGGTCTATGGTTGAAAGAATAAGAGGCAGAGGACCAGAACGGCAACCAGGCAACTGGTATTGCTTAAAAGGAGAGAAATATGGCAGCCTCAATATTATTCTCACCTCAGGTTCCCTTGAAAAGTGCAACGCAAAGACAGTGGGCCCAAGTTTTGGTGACCCTTTCCCCAGAAAATTCACATAATTGTGCAGGTTTTCTCAAGAAAATACACATAATGTGAGCAGATTTGCCCAGAAAATACATTCAATCATGTCGGCAGATTTGCCCAGAAAATACGTGCAATGATGTCGGCAGATATGCCCAGAAAATACGTGCAATCATGTCGGCAGATATGCCCAGAAAATACGTGCAATCATGTCGGCAGATATGCCCAGAAAATACGTGCAATCATGTCGGCAGATATGCCCAGAAAATACGTGCAATCATGTCGGCAGATATGCCCAGAAAATACGTGCAATCATGTCGGCAGATATGCCCAGAAAATACGTGCAATCATGTCGGCAGATATGCCCAGAAAATACGTGCAATCATGTTGGCAGATATGCCTAGAAAATACGTGCAATCATGTCGGCAGATATGCCCAGAAAATACGTGCAATCATGTCGGCAGATATGCCCAGAAAATACGTGCAATCATGTCGGCAGATATGCCCAGAAAATACGTGCAATCATGTCGGCAGATATGCCCAGAAAATACCTGCAATCATGTCGGCAGATATGCCCAGAAAATACCTGCAATCATGTCGGCAGATATGCCCAGAAAATACCTGCAATCATGTCGGCAGATATGCCCAGAAAATACCTGCAATCATGTCGGCAGATATGCCCAGAAAATACGTGCAATCATGTCGGCAGATTTGCCCAGAAAACACATGCAATCATGTAGCAAATTTGCCCAGAACATACATGCAATCATGTGGCAGACCTGCCCAGAACATACACGCAATCATGTGGCAGACCTGCCCAGAACATACACCTGCTAAAATAAATAATAAAAAAAAAACATTTACTCACCTGCAGCAGCAGACCTCCTGTCCCAGCCTCCATCCGGCGCGCAGCTCCCATGGGTGGTTGGGTGGATAGGTAGCCTGGTGGGTAGGTAGGCAGCCGGGTGGGTAGGTAGGTAGCCCTTAGCCGGGTGGGTAAGTAGCCTGGTGGGTGGCTGGGTAGCCGGGTGGGTAGCCTGGTGGGTGGCTGGGTAGGCGGGTGGGTAGGTAGCCTGGTGGGTGGGTAGGTGGGTGGTTAGGTAGCTGGGTGGGTGGGTAGGTAGCCTGGTGGGTTGGTAGGTAGCCGGGTGGGTAGGTAGGTAGGTAGCCTGGTGGGTAGGTAGGTAGCCGGGTGGGTGTGTAGGTAGCCGGGTGGGTGGTTAGGTAGCCGGGTGGGTAGGTAGCCGGGTGGGTGGGTAGGTAGCCGGGTGGGTGGGTAGGTAGCCGGGTGGGTAGGTAGCCGGGTGGGTGGGTAGGTAGCCGGGTGGGTGGGTAGCCAGGTAGATAGCCGGCAGGGTGGTTAGGTAGCCGGGTGGGTAGGTAGCCAGGTAGATAGCCGGCAGGGTGGTTAGGTAGCCGGGTGGGTAGCTAGGTAGCCGGGTGGGTAGGTAGCCGGGTGGGTAGGTAGCCAGGTAGATAGCCGGCAGGGTGGTTAGGTAGCCGGGTGGGTAGGTAGCCGGGTGGGTGGGTAGGTAGCCGGGTGGGTAGGTAGGTATCCGGGTGGGTAGGTAGCCGGGTGGGTGGGTAGGTAGCCGGGTGGGTGGGTAGGTAGCCGGGTGGGTAGGTAGCCAGCAGGGTGGTTAGGTAGCCGGGTGGGTAGGTAGCCAGGTAGATAGCCGGCAGGGTGGTTAGGTAGCCGGGTGGGTAGCTAGGTAGCCGGGTGGGTAGGTAGCCAGGTAGATAGCCGGCAGGGTGGTTAGGTAGCCGGGTGGGTAGCTAGGTAGCCGGGTGGGTAGGTAGCCAGGTAGGTAGCCGGCAGGGTGGTTAGGTAGCCGGGTGGGTAGCTAGGTAGCCGGGTGGGTAGGTAGCCGGGTGGGTAGGTAGCCAGGTAGATAGCCGGCAGGGTGGTTAGGTAGCCGGGTGGGTAGCTAGGTAGCCGGGTGGGTAGGTAGCCAGGTAGATAGCCGGCAGGGTGGTTAGGTAGCCGGGTGGGTAGGTAGCCAGGTAGATAGCCGGCAGGGTGGTTAGGTAGCCGGGTGGGTAGCTAGGTAGCCGGGTGGTTAGGTAGCCGGGTGGGTAGGTAGCCAGGTAGATAGCCGGCAGGGTGGTTAGGTAGCCGGGTGGGTAGCTAGGTAGCCGGGTGGGTGGGTAGGTAGCCTGGTTAGGTAGCCGGGTAGGTAGCCGGGTGGATGGTTAGGTATCCGGGTGGGTGGGTAAGGTAGCCGGGTGGGTAGCTATCCGGGTGGGGGGCCCGACTCCTATCCTCCCTCACTCACCTCGGGGCCCCCCTCCCGGTATGCGCTGCAGCCGGCGGGAGAGCAGAAAATACAGGAAGTCTCCGGCCGGGGCTGCAGCAAACGCTAGAGGCAGCTGCTGCTTAGTTTCCGATATGTCTCCAAAGTTGGAGACCAAGCGGCAGCTGCCGCCCCGGCCGGAGACTTCTTGTATTTTCCGCTCTCCCGCCGCATGAGGGGGGGGGGGGAGGTGAGGGGGGAGGACAGGAGTTGGGCCCCCCGGGTTAAAAAAAAAAAACATAAAAAAAAAAAAAAAAAAACCTGCAATACTTAATGGGCCCCTGAAGCAGCAGAACTTCAGGGGCCCTCGTGCGGCGGCACGGCCTGCACGGCCGTATGTCCGCCACTGTAGTCTATGATATCTGCAGATCTCATACACACCTTGTTTAACGGACAATTATCTGTAGATCAGATCCACCATGATGGAACTTCAGATCGGCAGATAATTGTCTGATCTGCAGATGAATGTCAGTTAAACAAGGTGTGTATGGGATCTGCAGATGTCATATACTATGAATGCATTTTGCAGGAACGGATCTTTAGCAGGAACAGATCTTTTGCAGATACTGATCTGTTGCATGTGTGCAGCATCTTGCAAAGATTTTTATCTGATGGGGAGTTCAGCTCCATAGAATAGACTGTGTAGGTGTGGCTCTCATACTACATGGAAGGGGGTAAGATTTCTATCTGATGGGGAGTGCAGCTCCATAGAATAGACTGTGTAGAGTATGGCTCTCATACTACATGGAAGGGGGTAAGATTTCTGTCTGATGGGGAGTGCAGCTCCATAGAATAGACTGTGTAGGTGTGGCTCTCATACTACATGGAAGGAGGTAAGATTTCTGTCTGATGGGGAGTGCAGCTCCATAGAATAGACTGTGTAGGTGTGGCTCTCATACTACATGGAAGGGGGTAAGATCTCTATCTGATGGGGAGTGCAGCTCCATAGAATAGACTGTGTAGAGTACGGCTCTCATACTACATGAAAGGGGGTAAGATTTCTGTCTGATGGGGAGTGCAGCTCCATAGAATAGACTGTGTAGAGTACGGCTCTCATACTACATGGAAGGGGGTAAGATTTCTGTCTGATGGGGAGTGCAGCTCCATAGAATAGACTGTGTAGGTGTGGCTCTCATACTACATGGAAGGGGGTAAGATTTCTATCTGATGGGGAGTTCAGCTCCATAGAATAGACTGTGTAGGTGTGGCTCTGATACTACATGGAAGGGGGTAAGATTTCTGTCTGATGGGGAGTGCAGCTCCATAGAATAGACTGTGTAGGTGTGGCTCTCATACTACATGGAAGGGGGTAAAATTTCTGTCTGATGGGAAGTGCAGCTCCATAGAATAGACTGTGTAGGTGTGGCTCTCATACTACATGAAAGGCAGGGGCGGCGCCAGGGGGGTGCAAGGGGGTGCTCGAGCACCCCCTAGAATTGTCCAAGCACCCCCAAAGCACCCCCTGGAGTGAACTGACTTCAGGCGTCTAAAAGACGCCAAGTCAGTTCACACAGCGGCAGCACGGAGCAGCAGGCAGGGCTACGGTAAGATGGCCGCCCGGAGCCCTGTTCTGCAGACTTCGAGTCTGCAGTGCATGGCTTCGGGCGGCCATTTTCCCGTAGCCCTGCTCTCTGCATGCAGGCAGGAAGTCTCGTCGTGACGTCGGGAAGGAAGAGGATCGTGGGCGCGCGGGCGCTGCGCGCCACAATGAGGTCGGGACTCGGGACAGGAGGTCGGGAAAGAAGGTCTTCTGGCTGTAGGTGAGTAAATGGGTTTTTCTTTTCTTTTTCAGGTGATGCTGATTGTGCATATTGGGGTCATATCTGCTACGGATTGTGCATATTGGGGTCATATCTGCTACGGATTGTGCATATTGGGGTCATATCTGCTACGGGTTGTGCATATTGGGGTCATATCTGCTACCGATTGTGCATATTGGGGTCATTTCTGCTACCGATTGTGCATATTGGGGTCATTTCTGCTACCGATTGTGCATATTGGGGTCATTTCTGCTACCGATTGTGCATATTGGGGTCATTTCTGCTACCGATTGTGCATATTGGGGTCATATCTGCTACGGATTGTGCATATTGGAGTCATATCTGCTACCGATTGTGCATATTGGGGTCATATCTGCTACCGATTGTGCATATTGGGGTCATATCTGCTACCGATTGTGCATATTGGGGTCATATCTGCTACCGATTGTGCATATTGGGGTCATATCTGCTACCGATTGTGCATATTGGGGTCATATCTGCTACCGATTGTGCATATTGGGGCCATATCTGATAACGATTGTGCATATTGGGACCATATCTGCCACCGATTGTGCATATTGGGACCATATCTGCCACCGATTGTGCATATTGGGACCATATCTGCCACCGATTGTGCATATTGGGACCATATCTGCCACCGATTGTGCATATTGGGACCATATCTGCCACCGATTGTGCATATTGGGACCATATCTGCCACCGATTGTGCATATTGGGACCATATCTGCCACCGATTGTGCATATTGGGACCATATCTGCCACCGATTGTGCATATTGGGACCATATCTGCCACCGATTGTGCATATTGGGACCATATCTGCCACCGATTGTGCATATTGGGACCATATCTGCTACCGATTGTGCATATTGGGACCATATCTGCTACCGATTGTGCATATTGGGACCATATCTGCTACCGATTGTGCATATTGGGACCATATCTGCTACCGATTGTGCATATTGGGACCATATCTGCTACCGATTGTGCATATTGGGGCCATATCTGCTACCGATTGTGCATATTGGGGTCATATCTGCTACCGATTGTGCATATTGGGGTCATATCTGCTACCGATTGTGCATATTGGAGCCATATCTGATAACGATTGTGCATATTGGGGTCATTGGACGTGTTTTTTGTTAAAATCTGCTCACATTACGTGTATTTTCTTGAGAAAACCCGCACAATTATGTGAATTTTCTGGGAAAAGGGTCACCAAAACTTGGGCCCTCTGTCTTTGCGTTGCACTTTTAAAGGGAACCCGAGGTGAGAATAATATTGAGGCTGACATATTTATCTCCCTTTAAGCAATACCAGTTGCCTGGCTGCCGTGCTGGTCCTCTGCCTCTTTCAACCATAGACCCTGAACAAGCATGCAGCAGGTCAGGGGTTTCTGACAATATTGTCAGAACTGACAAGATTAGCTGCATGGCTTGTTTCTGGTGTAATTCAGTTCAACACTACAGCCAAATAGATCAGCAGGGCTGCCAGGAAACTAGTATTGTTTAAAAGGAAATAAATATGGCAGCCACCATATCACTCTCACCCTGGGTTCACTTTAAATTACAGTTAGCCCCGCCCTCATCCGGTCATGACCACGCCCATTTTTTCGCCAGGTTGTAGCCACGCCCATTTTTTGCCGCTCGTCAGCTCCCCCGGAAATTGGTCCAGCACCTGCATAGCACCCCCTAAAAAAATTTCCTGGAGCCGCCACTGATGAAAGGGGGTAAAATTGGTCTGTGATCTTTCATTTTCCAAAGACTTTTATCTGACCTGTGTACCCACCTTAAGATTATTTCATCAGATACACATAAAAATATAGATTACAACAAAGAGAAAATGTGTGTATCAACCAAGTTATAACCTGACAAATCTGGCTTTGCAAATTTGGCCTAATTGGCTTATCACGAGACATTGGCGCTCCTGGATAGTGCTAATGTAGTATGAACTAATTCCCGCAGGGCAACCGCTTTGTGGTATTGGTTTTTGATCCTGCATAATTTGGCATGCGCAAGAAAATGTATATTTGCATGAGCAATGAAGGCCACTAACTCCATTGCTGTTTTACTGTGAGCTCCTCTGAGGACAGTCAGTGACATGACTATGTACTCTGTAATGTGCTGCAGAAGATGGAAGTGCTATATAAATACATAATAATAATATGGTAGGACATCACACTATGACTATGGTAGGATTAGAGTGTGAGCTCCTCTGAGGACAGTCAGTGACATGACTATGTACTCTGTAATGTGCTGCAGGAGATGTCAGTGCTATATAAATACATAATAATAATATGGTAGGACATTACACTATGACTATGGTAGGATTAGATTGTGAGCTCCAGTGAGAACAGTCAGTGACATGACTATGTACTCTGTAATGTGCTGCAGGAGATGGCAGTGCTATATAAATACATAATAATAATATGGTAGGACATTATACTATGAATGTGGTAGGATTAGAGTGTGAGCTCCTCTGAGGACAGTCAGTGACATGACTATGTACTCTGTAATGTGCTGCAGAAGATGCCAGTGCTATATAAATACATAATAATAATATGGTAGGACATTACACTATGACTATGGTAGGATTAGAGTGTGAGCTCCTCTGAGGACAGTCAGTGACATGACTATGTACTCTGTAATGTGCTGCAGAAGATGCCAGTGCTATATAAATACATAATAATAATATGGTAGGACATTACACTATGACTATGGTAGGATTAGAGTGTGAGCTCCTCTGAAGACAGGCATTGGGAAGCCTCCCCGAGGCGCTCCTGGATAGTGCTGTATAGCATGAACTAATTCCCGCAGGGCAAACCGCTTTGCGGCATTGGTTCAATGGACCCTGCATTAGTTGGCATGCGAAAGCAAATGCATATTTGCATGAGCATTGCCTCATGAATAGCCAATCAGGCCAAATTTGCTCAGCCAGTTGTGTCAGGTGTTCACTTGGTGTTTAATGCACACATTTAAATTCTCTGTGCAGAGACTATGACTATGGTAGGATTAGAGTGTGAGCCCCTCTGAGGACAGTCAGTGACATGACTATGCACTCTGTATTGTGCTGCAGGAGATGTCAGTGCTATATAAATACATAATAATAATATGGTAAGACATTAGACTATGACTATGGTAGGATTAGATTGTGAGCTCCTCTGAGGACAGTCAGTGACATGACTATGTACTCTGTATTGTGCTGCAGGAGATGTCAGTGCTATATAAATACATAATAATGATATGGTAGGACATTAGACTATGACTATGGTAGGATTAGAGTGTGAGCTCCTCTGGGGACAGTCAGTGACATGACTATGTACTCTGTAAAGTGCTGCAGAAGATGTCAGTGCTATATAAATACATAATAATAATATTGTAGGACATTAGACTATGACTATGGTAGGATTAGATTGTGAGCTCCTCTGAGGACAGTCAGTGACATGACTATGTACTCTGTAAAGTGCTGCAGAAGATGTCAGCGCTATATAAATACATAATAATAATAATATTGTAGGACATTAGACTATGACTACGGTAGGATTAGATTGTGAGCTCCTCTGAGGACAGTCAGTGACATGACTATGTACTCTGTAAAGTGCTGCAGAAGATGTCAGTGCTATATAAATACATAATAATAATATGGTAGGACATTACACTATGACTATGGTAGGATTAGATTGTGAGCTCCAGTGAGAACAGTCAGTGACATGACTATGTACTCTGTAATGTGCTGCAGGAGATGGCAGTGCTATATAAATACATAATAATAATATGGTAGGACATTAGACTATGAATGTGGTAGGATTAGAGTGTGAGCTCCTCTGAGGACAGTCAGTGACATGACTATGTACTCTGTAATGTGCTGCAGAAGATGCCAGTGCTATATAAATACATAATAATAATATGGTAGGACATTACACTATGACTATGGTAGGATTAGAGTGTGAGCTCCTCTGAAGACAGTCAGTGACATGACTATGTACTCTGTAAAGTGCTGCAGAAGATGTCAGTACTATATAAATACATAATAATAATAATATGGTAGGACATTAGACTATGACTATGGTAGGATTAGAGTGTGAGCTCCTCTGAGGACAGTCAGTGACATGACTATGTACTCTGTGAAGTGCTGCAGAAGATGTCAGTGCTATATAAATAATAATAATATGGTAGGACATTAGACTATGACTATGGTAGGATTAGAGTGTGAGCCCCTCTGAGGACAGTCAGTGACATGACTATGCACTCTGTATTGTGCTGCAGGAGATGTCAGTGCTATATAAATACATAATAATAATATGGTAAGACATTAGACTATGACTATGGTAGGATTAGATTGTGAGCTCCTCTGAGGACAGTCAGTGACATGACTATGTACTCTGTATTGTGCTGCAGGAGATGTCAGTGCTATATAAATACATGATAATGATATGGTAGGACATTAGACTATGACTATGGTAGGATTAGAGTGTGAGCTCCTCTGGGGACAGTCAGTGACATGACTATGTACTCTGTAAAGTGCTGCAGAAGATGTCAGTGCTATATAAATACATAATAATAATATGGTAGGACATTAGACTATGACTATGGTAGGATTAGAGTGTGAGCTCCTCTGAGGACAGTCAGTGACATGACTATGTACTCTGTGAAGTGCTGCAGAAGATGTCAGTGCTATATAAATAATAATAATATGGTAGGACATTAGACTATGACTATGGTAGGATTAGATTGTGAGCTCCTCTGAGGACAGTCGGTGACATGACTATGTACTCTGTAAAGTGCTGCAGGATATGTCAGTGCTATATAAATACATAATAATAATATTGTAGGACATTAGACTATGACTATGGTAGGATTAGATTGTGAGCTCCTCTGAGGACAGTCAGTGACATGACTATGTACTCTGTAAAGTGCTGCAGAAGATGTCAGTGCTATATAAATACATAATAATAATATTGTAGGACATTAGACTATGACTATGGTAGGATTAGATTGTGAGCTCCTCTGAGGACAGTCAGTGACATGACTATGTACTCTGTAAAGTGCTGCAGAAGATGTCAGCGCTATATAAATACATAATAATAATAATATTGTAGGACATTAGACTATGACTACGGTAGGATTAGATTGTGAGCTCCTCTGAGGACAGTCAGTGACATGACTATGTACTCTGTAAAGTGCTGCAGAAGATGTCAGTGCTATATAAATACATAATAATAATATGGTAGGACATTACACTATGACTATGGTAGGATTAGATTGTGAGCTCCAGTGAGAACAGTCAGTGACATGACTATGTACTCTGTAATGTGCTGCAGGAGATGGCAGTGCTATATAAATACATAATAATAATATGGTAGGACATTAGACTATGAATGTGGTAGGATTAGAGTGTGAGCTCCTCTGAGGACAGTCAGTGACATGACTATGTACTCTGTAATGTGCTGCAGAAGATGCCAGTGCTATATAAATACATAATAATAATATGGTAGGACATTACACTATGACTATGGTAGGATTAGAGTGTGAGCTCCTCTGAAGACAGTCAGTGACATGACTATGTACTCTGTAAAGTGCTGCAGAAGATGTCAGTACTATATAAATACATAATAATAATAATATGGTAGGACATTAGACTATGACTATGGTAGGATTAGAGTGTGAGCTCCTCTGAGGACAGTCAGTGACATGACTATGTACTCTGTGAAGTGCTGCAGAAGATGTCAGTGCTATATAAATAATAATAATATGGTAGGACATTAGACTATGACTATGGTAGGATTAGAGTGTGAGCCCCTCTGAGGACAGTCAGTGACATGACTATGCACTCTGTATTGTGCTGCAGGAGATGTCAGTGCTATATAAATACATAATAATAATATGGTAAGACATTAGACTATGACTATGGTAGGATTAGATTGTGAGCTCCTCTGAGGACAGTCAGTGACATGACTATGTACTCTGTATTGTGCTGCAGGAGATGTCAGTGCTATATAAATACATGATAATGATATGGTAGGACATTAGACTATGACTATGGTAGGATTAGAGTGTGAGCTCCTCTGGGGACAGTCAGTGACATGACTATGTACTCTGTAAAGTGCTGCAGAAGATGTCAGTGCTATATAAATACATAATAATAATATGGTAGGACATTAGACTATGACTATGGTAGGATTAGAGTGTGAGCTCCTCTGAGGACAGTCAGTGACATGACTATGTACTCTGTGAAGTGCTGCAGAAGATGTCAGTGCTATATAAATAATAATAATATGGTAGGACATTAGACTATGACTATGGTAGGATTAGATTGTGAGCTCCTCTGAGGACAGTCGGTGACATGACTATGTACTCTGTAAAGTGCTGCAGGATATGTCAGTGCTATATAAATACATAATAATAATATTGTAGGACATTAGACTATGACTATGGTAGGATTAGATTGTGAGCTCCTCTGAGGACAGTCAGTGACATGACTATGTACTCTGTAAAGTGCTGCAGAAGATGTCAGCGCTATATAAATACATAATAATAATAATATTGTAGGACATTAGACTATGACTATGGTAGGATTAGATTGTGAGCTCCTCTGAGGACAGTCAGTGACATGACTATGTACTCTGTGAAGTGCTGCAGGAGATGTCAGTGCTATATAAATAATAATAATATGGTAGGACATTAGACTATGACTATGGCAGGATTAGAGTGTGAGCTCCTCTGGGGACAGTCAGTGACATGACTATGTGCTCTGTAATGTGCTGCAGAAGATGTCAGTGCTATATAAATACATAATAATAATAATATGGTAGGACATTAGACTATGACTATGGTAGGATTAGATTGTGAGCTCCTCTGAGGACAGTCGGTGACATGACTATGTAGTCTGTAAAGTGCTGCAGGAGATGTCAGTGCTATATAAATACATAATAATAATATGGTAGGACATTAGACTATGACTATGGTAGGATTAGAGTGTGAGCTCCTCTGAGGACAGTCGGTGACATGACTATGTACTCTGTAAAGTGCTGCAGAAGATGTCAGTGCTATATAAATACATAATAACAATATGATGGTAGGACATTAGACTATGATAGGCCAGCTTTAGCCACTAGGCCACACACCCCATTTTGGATATAATGAGATAAGGGGAGCTCTCAGGTGCATTAGTATAGCCATGCTGAGTGTAAATGCAGCCATCATTTTTCTCTTACAGCAGAAAGTGAGACAGGAATGTGGTCAGGCGAGGAAATTCCTGTCAAGGCTTTAGAACAACCTTCAGATTGCAGACAGACAGTTTTTGCAGCTATTCTGCGACTGAGTTGAGGAATGCATCCCTGCCATACGTAACGTCACGCCAGGGCGGATCCCGCAGTGTGTGGTTGTGTGACAATTCTGTACAGAACAGGCAGCTGACTCCATGCGACCAGCATCTGCAAACAAAACTGTCTGATGTGCCCAGGGCAAGAAACACTGTTATTTGTAAATGGCTACACAGCATACATATTAAACACTGCACCCCCAACGGGTTTTTTACCCTAAGGAACCAAAGCAATTTTCACTTGACAGCACTCCTCCCTTTCGATCGCTAACAACTTTATTACTACTTATCACAAACAAATCATCTACACCTTGATTTTTTCACTACAAATTAGGCTTTTTGGGGGGTGATAATTGTTTTCAGTAATTACTTCATTTTCTATGCATTTTTATAGGTAAAAACAAGAAAAAAATGGAAACACACACTAGTTTTCCAATTTCTTCCTTAATAGTTTTAAAATAAGCAATGCTACTATAAATAGAATTCACACATTTTATTTGCCTGTTAGGCCCGGCTATCACAACATTTAAATGATGTACCTAGTACAATGTATGGCGACGATATATTATTTGGAAATATAGGTGTAATTTTTCTGTTTTTGTTTTTTTGTGTCCGGCCCATAATATAATAGTAATATACCCTCATAAAATACATATTAAAAAAAAACCTGAGTCCCTAATTCAACTATTTATGTAAAGTGTTTAGGGGATGTGGGGTGGCCTTTGGAAGCGATTCATTTTATTAATTTGTAGTTATAAATATGGTGTGTGTAATTTTACTTTTACACCACTAGATAGTGCTATAAACACTATCTTGATTTACCAGGAACTGTTCAGCAGCGGCACGCAGAGCTGGAACCAGGAAGTAGAAAGTTGTTCGCCGCTCGCTGCCGCTGCGTACATTGATTCTGGTCTGGAGAGAGGGGGAAGCGTGGAAGGGGGGCACCCAGGTGAGGGGGGGGGGAGACTGCTCTGTGCCCGCCGCTGCTCTTCCTTCCTGCGCTGTGCTCCCCCCCTGCAGTTCTCAGGGCCCCGGGGACACTGATGTCACGTGACGTCAGTGTAATTAAAAGGCCTACCAGGGAAAATCCTGAGCTCATAGCGGCCCAGTTCGACCCTGAGGATGCGCCTGCGCCTCCCCTTCCCAATTTGCAAAGATTGCACAGCACCCGATAATTTGCATGACATATTATACAGTTGTTGCGGTGTGAGTTTTTCTACGTAATGGTATTATGCTTTGTAATATGCAACAACTTGAGACATGACATGTTGCAGCTCAACACAATAACACACTGCTCACCCTCAGCCAGTCGGCCAGCCTCCATTCCTCCTCACTCAGGACATCAGTGCCACCTCCTCCCTTCTGCTGTGCAAGTCAAATGACCACTGGCGTACCGATAGGCCCTGCAGCACCTGCGCCTGTGGGGGGGCCCGCCCCCCCCCACCCCCTGGGGCCCGCTCGGGGCCGTGGTGTGGGAGCTGGAGGGGTGGCAGCATGAGGGGAAAGCCTTGGCCACAGTCGGCGGGGAGAGGGGAAGTTCCCCCCTCTCCCTCACCTCGGGGCTGTCCCCTCTGCGCTTCCCTCCAGCTTAAGTTACAGTGTGTGGGCAGCGGGCAGCGGCGGGCAGATACATACTTTCCATGCGCTCCACCACATAATCTTCACTCTGGCCTATGACGTCACTTCCGGAAGTGACGCCAGACGCCAGAGCGAAGATTATGTGGTGGAACGCAAGGAAGGTATGTATCTGCCCGCCGCTGCCCGCTGCCCACAGTATAACGTTAGCTGGAGGGAAGTGCAGAGGGGAGAGCCCCGAGGTGAGGGAGAGGGGGGGATCTTCCCCTCTCCCCGCCGACTGTGGCCAAGGCTTTCCCCTCATGCTGCCACCCCTCCAGCTCCCACACCACGGCCCCGAGCGGGCCCCAGGGAGAGAGGGGGGGGGGGCGCTCTGAAATTTTGCAGGGGGGCCCGGTGGGGCCTAGTTACGCCCCTGCAAATGACACACTGCTGCACTCCAGCCTTCCCCTCCTCACTTACTGTCAGACTCCTCACACAGCACAACAAGCTGCTTTTCCTCAATGAAGCTCTCCTGCCTCCCCCCTCCTCACTCACTGTCAGACTCCTCACACAGCACAACAAGCTGCTTTTCCTCAATGAAGCTCTCCTGCCTCCCCCCTCCTCACTCACTATCAGACTCCTCACACAGCACAACCAGCTGCTTTTCCCCAATGATGACCTCTTCACCTCGCTCTCCTCTTGCTTCCCCTCCTACTCTGACTGCATGCTGTTAGTGTAAACACAGTACAAACATGCCACCCCTGTATTCTCTGTGCCTGATGCAAATGTTTCACCTTGCTTCATGAGAGAACCAGTCCTGCTTGTACCGTTTGCCTCGTATAACTCTGTCCTATGCTGTATAACCTTGTTACGCCTGTCATCCTCTGTATCATTGTATGTAATGTAATGTCCAGCGCTGCGTAATATGTTGGCGCTTTATAAATACAGTAAATAATAATGTGAATAAAATGGCCGCCGTACGCTGACCTTCAGGAATACACAATGAACTCTTACCGAGAGACTTCCAGGGGTCTGTGGAGGTGGGAGAGGAGACGGCTGCCCCCCAGGGGTCCGGCTGGCTGTTGGATCTCGGCACGGACGCTGCTGCCCAGGACTCGGATTTCGGGGGAGGCGGAGCCCCGGCAGGTAAAGCGTCCATCAGGTCCAACAATGAGGGCGGCTGATGCTGATGGGAAATAAAGGCAGGAAACAAGGGTTACCCTCTATACGAGAATAAAGAATGGAGCATAATGGCCCTGTACAGCTCACACATTCCTCAGAGTCTGCTGTTACCTACTTATATGCAGAGGAGGATCATTCACCAGGCAACCTAGGCAGTTTCTTGGGGCCCAGTGGGTGTCCAGGGCCCCACCAGTCACCTTCTCTGACCTCTCTCTACTAGGGATGGTCGGAAATGCCAATTTCCGATTCCTCGGTAAATCTGCATTCCGCCATTGCCAATTACCGATTCCGCTTTCCGCTACCAATTTCCGCATTCCGATGCGGAATTTCCGCCGGAAAAAATTGTGGAAATTCCGCCCGACTTTAACATCGATTTTCTCAAAAATGATAAGGTCTTTTTGAAAACTTTTTTTTTGCATCTTGTTCACAAGATTCTGTTTAATAAGCCCTGAAAATTTGGTGTTTCTAGGACTTACGGGGGCTTTGCTAATAACCGCTAAAGTCGGCGGATTTTTACTGTAATGTAAAATGCAGAAAATAGGCAGATGCAGATTTTCGGCATTTTACATTACAGTAGAAATCAGTAAGTCCTAGAAACACCAAATTTTCAGGGTTTAATGAACTGAATCTTGTGAACAAGATGCAAAAAAAAGTTTTCAAAAAGACTTTATAGTTTTTGAGAAAATTGATGTTAAAGTCGGCGGAAATTTCCGCGATTTCCGGCGGAAATCCGCCTACCGCACTTGCAATTTCCGATTGAAATTTTGGAAATTGCATTTCTGCGGAATCCGAATGAGCATCCCTACTCTCTCTACTTCAGCCTACCAGAAAGGCCACAAGTAGGACCAAATCTACTACCTTCCCTAGGGCCCTATTGCATCTTAATACATCTCTGCGTATATGTGGCTTCCCTTCTCTCCCAAAGTACCAATGGGGAAAACTCCCTTTTACAGTTCTGACCCTGAGATTGGCCCACAGTGATCACATGGTCACTGGATCCTGATCCTTCCATAGCACTCTGCTGACTAATGACAGCCGAGATAAGGTGACTAGACGCTATTAAATGGCCACCAGATCGACCGTCAATCACAAGCCAGGAAATAAAAAGGAGTCATACAAAAAGGGTGTATGTGCAAAACACTGCAGATCACACACAGTCACTATATATTCCAATCGATATGGATAAAAACGTGAGTGTGGGCGGGTACAATAAAGGTCCTCACCGTTTTCTTTCTGGGGACCTTGATGGTGTCTTTCTTGCTTTCTTCCAGCGCCATCTGTAGCCGCAGGTCGTCTCCGCGGCGGATACGCTCCTCCTGTGTGAACGCGAGCGAAGTTAGAGACTACAGCTGAGCTCGTTATTACAGGTAACACAAAACTAACGAGTGCCCGCCCATTGGGCAGTGCACAGGGTGTGGGATCGGTGACAGTGGGGGAGATTTGTATGGAAATGGGAAAGACTGGACGATCAGAAGGAAAAGACACACGGACCAACCAGAGCCCAATGTGATGTCCAATCTGATGCAGTATATCGATATAAACTAAAAAACGTTATAACCTGATAATGACTTCTCACAAAGGCGGCTTGCCTTATTTGTAAATAATAACATACAGTGATTATTGTAGAGACTGTGAGTGACAGTATGTGATATAATATAAGCTTTAAAGAGAACCTGAACTCAAAATAAAAAGTCAAAATAACCATACACAGGTCATACTTACCTCCTGTGTAGTCTACTACTCAGTCTCTTTCTCCTCTCCTGCGTCCCTTTTGACCACTGTGATCAAGGGAATTCTCCCTCCTCCATTTTTAAAATGGCCATTACCCCATAACAGCTTCCTGGTCAGCACACTGTTACACTGTAATATCACCCACTTGAGCCATAGGGACACATGGACATTACCTTGCACATTCAGTTGTAACTGACAGCTGCTGATATATAACTGGCAGCAACTGGTATATTTCAGTTCTGACAACCTATTGTCAGAACTGGAAGGGATCACTGTAAGAAGAAAACGGTGAGCTTCTGAGAGGAACTGACGGTGAGGTAAGTATGTAATATTCATTTGCAGCTACGTCGTGTGTTTATTTTAAATAATTTTACTCGCTTCAGGTTCCCTTTAAGGATAGTTAAAGCACGCTTGAAGTGAGAGGGATATGGAGACTGACATGTTTATTTTCTTTTAAAAAATGCACATTGCCTGGCTGGCCTGCTGATCCTCTGCCTCTAATACATTTAGCCACAGCCCCTGAACAAGCATGTAGATCAGGTGACTAAAGGGTGACTGGATTAGCTGCATGCTTGTTTATGGTGTGTGATTCAGACACTACTGCAGCCAAAGAAACCAGCAGGGCTGCCAGGTAACTGGTATTGTTTAAAAATAAATAAATATGGCAGTCTCCACACCCTCTCACTTCAGGTGTCTTAATACAAATGTTTTCTCTCCTACGTCATTTACAATAGGCAGTAAAAATCAGACCTGACAGTTTTCGGACTATTCCATCTCCTCATGTTAGGCACAGAAGAAATTAGAGATTAGAGTAAAATAAATGATCCACTGTATGTATGAAAGCTCTGCTCGCCTCTTAAGTTTCCCACTAACGGTACAATATTTTCCTTGGATGCGATCATTTGATAAAGATCTAAAGCAATCTGCAGGTAAGTATCGATTGCTCAAAAAAAAACGGCCACTTGTGTCACTTTCTCTCTTCAGATACGACTGCAAAATCCAACATTCCGATAGACAAAACGTTCCATTCCAACCAAGCATAGAACGGTTTTACATTGATTGTCTCCACATACTGTGTGGTTTTATGTATAATCGATTGTAAAAATCTGACTCAGTTATCAAATCTAATGAAAATATTGTACCAATAATGGGCAGTGTTAGATCAGAAACTGAAATACGTGTTAACGGGGACCGCTAGCCTTCAGCCAACACTGAGCACTGCAGACTTTATACGTTGCTCTGGCTACCACTGAAAGTAACTGCCTGCCTTGTTGCTATAGCAACCAACACTTCCATTCTGTATCAGTGAGCCGCGCTGTCTTCACTCACCTGTTCCGCCACCTCCCGGCTCATAGCGAGGGCGAGCTGCAGCTGTAACTCCTCCTCTCCGCTTGTCTGGGGGCGGGCCTGTTCCAGCTCTGACGAAACCCGAGGGGAAGTGGCTGACGGGAATAAAGGGACATACTGAGGACCATTCCTTTATAAAATGTCATTCATTATAAATACATCATCATAATAATGATCGGGTTTTATTTATTTATTATTTATTTTAATTATTTCTATAGTGCCGACATATTACGCAGCGCTGTACAGAACACAGTCATGTCACTAACTGTCCCTCGGAGGAGCTCACAATCTAATCCTACCATAGTCATAGTCTATGTATGTATAGTGTAGTCTAGGGACAATTTTAGGGGGAAGCCAATTGACGTATCTGTATGTTTTTGGGATGTGGGAGGACACCGGAGTGCCTGGAGGAAACCCACACAGACACGGGGAGAACATACAGACTCCATGCAGATAGTGCCCTGGCTGCGATCTGGTTAAATGACATGTACTCTGTAAATGCTGCAGAAGATGTCAGTGCTATATAAATACATAATAATAATATGGTAGGACATTACACTATGACTATGGTAGGATTAGATTGTGAGCTCCTCTGAGGACAGTCAGTGACATGACTATGTACTCTGTAATGTGCTGCAGAAGATGTCAGTGCTATATAAATACATAATAATAATATGGTAGGACATTAGACTGACTATGGTAGGGATTAGATTGTGAGCTCCTTTGAGGACCTTCAGTGACATGACTACTGTACATAATAATAATCAGCAGTGTGTGTAGATAGATGTGTGTGGTGTGACATATGGCCCATGGTTCTATATGAGGAGATTTGCTGTCACTGCACGGGAGTCTCTGGGAATGACACAGAGCTCTCTGACAATAGCAGGGCGCCCCACAGACAGGAAGCAGGGGCAGGGTTATTGGATGTGTGGGGTCGCTAGGCCTCATTCCCGGAATTCCTGGGAGAGGAACATGCAGGCTGAGCTGAGTATCATACACACCCTGCGGCCCTCCATGTTCTGTGCAGCAACAAACACACAATCTTCAGGCAATAAACTCTACTTATATAAAACTTCTCAGATGAAGAGGAAAACAACACGCTGACTAGTTCAGCAGCCTAGGCCCAGGCCTTATACCTCTAGACTAGGCCCAGGCCTTATATCTCTAGACTAGGCCCAGGCCTTATACCTCTAGACTAGGCCCAGGCCTTAAATCTCTAGACTAGGCCCAGGCCTTATACCTCTAGACTAGGCCCAGGCCTTATATCTCTAGACTAGGCCCAGGCCTTATACCTCTAGACTAGGCCTAGGCCTATCTCTCGCTGCATCCGCCGCTATGTACCACAGAGCTGGCAAGTCCTACTATTGTTGTCAGGAGTCTCCTTCCTCCCGCTGCTCGGACTTTCTCACCTGTTGTTCCCATCTACCATTCAGTAACGTACTGCAGTCCGCTGCTGCATCGCACAAACACGCTGCAGATGTAGTGGTAATCCTATGGGGCTATCCAGGGCTGCCATCAGAAATTTCTGAGCCCCATCCTGGGAAAATCTACTGGACCCCCCCTTAATCCCCCCCCCCCCCCCCTCTCCCCCATATATTTAAAGGGGCGCTATGGCGAAAAAATCTAAAATTTAAAATATGTGCAAACTAGACAAATAAGAAGTACGTTTTTTCCAGAGTGAAATTAGCCATAAATTACTTTTCTCCTATGTTGCAGTCACTTACAGTAGACTAGGTAGTAGAAATCTGACAGAAGTGACAGGTTTTGGACTAGTTTATCTCTTCATAGGGGATTCTCAGCAAGGCTTTTATTCTTTATAAATATATTTCCTAAAGAGAATTTAAACAATGATGCTGGCCAGCTTCCCTGCTCCCTACACAAATTTTTGGCAGTTGGACAGAGCAACTGCCATTCACTAACTGCTTTTGAAAATAAATAAATCCCTGAGAATCCCCCATGATGAGATGGACTAGTCCAAAACCTGTCGCTTCTGTCAGATTTCTACTACGTACTGTAAGTGACAGCAACATAGGAGAAAAGTAATTTATGGCTCATTTTACTTTGGGAAAAACGTACTTCTTATTTGTATATGTTTGCACATATTTTAAATTTTACAATTTTTCGCCATAGTGCCCCTTTAAGGAGAAGCTCCTATATTTAAGGTGATTTCAGCAAAGTACTGTGACCCATGTAATCCTATGGGATTACTCTCACTGCAGTGCTTCAGCAGGGCTTGCGATTTGCGACAATCCCAAACAGGCTGCATGCAGCATTTTCTCCGCAATGCAATTCTCATTCACCGAAATGAGACTGGCAAAATCTCAAAAAATCGCAATGCAAAATCAGCCGGCCAAGGTGAACACAGCCACACCCACTGACAGTCTGTACATTCTGTGACTGGATTGCAGCTAGTGGCCATGTGCTTGGCATTGGTCACCGGGCCCCAGACTCACTCGGGCCCCATACTGCAGTCCCACCTGTGAGGCCCTGAAGGCGGCCCTGGGGCTATCACATTGATCGAGGTGCATCATAGTACGGTGGGTTCCATAAGGACGATGCAAGGGTATGTGTGATTTGACTGCATTCCACCCAGAACAGGCATATTTTCATTGTACTGCATGCCTCACTGTGTGGTCGCACTGCAGCGGTAATGTGCAACTATGAGATGGATCATCCACAAGGCAAACCTAGGCACTTGCCTAGGGCCTGGACAGAGTATAGGGGCCTGGTGGATGCTAATCACCACCAAATCTTACGCTGGGAATACACCATACATTTTTTCAGCAGATAGATGGTTCAATAGGTGCAATTTGCCTTCTTAAAACAGAAGGAAACTTGCAATAATTCAGCTTAAAAATCTTAAAATTTAAAAACACATACAAATAAGAAGTACGTTTCTTCCAGAGTAGAATCAGCCATAAATTACTTCTCTCCTATGTTGCTGTCACTTACAGTAGGTAGTAGAAATCTGACATTACCGAGAGGTTTTGGGCTAGTCCATCTCTTCATGGGGGATTCTCAGCATGGCCTTTATTCTTTATAAAGACATTACCTGAAAAAGATTTATGAAAAGATGCTGGCCAGCCTCCCTGCTCACCGTACAATTTTTTGGCAATTAGACGGAGCAACTGCCGTTCACTAGGTGCATTTTGAAAATAAAGAAATCCCTGTGAACCCCTCATGAAGAGATGGACTAGTCCAAAGCCTGTCACTTCTGTCAGATTTCTACTACCTACTGCAAGTGACAGTAACATAGGAAAAAAGTAATTTATGGCTCATTTTACTCTGGAAGAAATATACATCTTAATTGTATATATTTTAAATTTTAAGATTTTCGCGACAGAGGCCTTTTAAGTGAACATTTGTGGTTACCCACAATGCACCTCTACTAAATATGCAAATTATCTCTTTTTGCCCCTGTGAGCCAGGCTAGGATCCAGAGCTACTGGTGTATAGCAGACCTATATAATGGTTCGATAGATAACTTCCAACATGTCCCATCTTATTTTTGATCATTTTTCTGATCAATTTCTTATAGAAGTGAATGGAAATAGATAAGAAAGGACTAGAGAATCGAGCGGGAAATCGACCGGAAAATCGCATCGAAAATCGATCGGACGAACAATTGACCGAAAAAATGCATTGTGTATTCCCAGCATTACTAGAAAAGCCAGGTAACCATCAGCGGTAAGCAAAGACTGCTATCTTGCCTAAAGATGGCCACAAACTATACAATTTTTTAAATATCTGTTCAATGTAAGAATTGTAATCAAATTTTCTGACTGATTTGTAAGATTTCAAAAACATGACCAATGTACCACACCTATGTTCAATTTTCCCCCAGTTATGATAAAAACGATTGGAAACTCTGAGAAAATTGCTAGGGTGTGTATATTAATAAAGTGACAATCTAACACACACCATACAATCTTTAGAGAAATTGAAGAAAAATTTTCAGTATTCCGGATCGATAAAAATTGAAAAAGAATGGGGAATCCGATCGGATTTTTCAGTCGAATGAAAAAAAAAAAAAGGCTTCGATTTTTTTCGTGAGATCCGATCATATTTATCGAATTGCTGTAAAATTGGATCATGTTATTGTATCATGTGTGGCCACCTTAAGGCTCCATTTCATTTTAATCCTTCACCATACCTCCCAAGTTTTTGAGTTACGAAGGAGGGTCACTTAAGCCACGCCCCTGCCACACCTCTAACCACACCCCCGGTACACCCCTAGTCACACAGACTATAAAGATTTCATAAGACAAATATTTTCTTTTACGATTCATACCACACTGGTCTGTTCTATCCTGGTTCAATTTCCTTCATATTAACTTTTGAAAAAAAGAACAATATCAATGTAAACATACATCCCAACTGTTTGAGATGAGAAAGAGGGACACTTAAGCCACACCCCTGCCACACCCCTGATCACGCCCCCAACACACCCCCAGTCAATCAAACACATTTTTTTAATAGAGAAATATATATATTTACATAGAAAGAGGGACGAAGTCCTGAAAGAGGGACAAATGAGGAGGAAAGAGGGACAGAGGGACAGGGTTCCTAAAGAGGGACAGAGGGACAGGGGTTCCTAAAGAGGGACAGAGGGACAGGGCTCCCAAAGAGGGACAGAGGGACAGGGCTCCCAAAGAGGGACAGAGGGACAGGGGTTCCTAAAGAGGGATAGTTGGAAGCTATGTGCTTTTCTGGTGCAAATGAATGCATCAAGTGTGAAAGCGGCTGAAACTGCATATGTATATTGGAGGTAAGCTCTCTGCACACATTCCATTTTGATTCGCCAAGAACTGGTCAGTTACCACCTGCACACTGACTGGGGCAGTAAATTTACTGCACCCCACCACAGCCCAATGAAAGTCTATGGGCGGAGTTCCTACCCCCCAGGTTGCGTTAGCTTCGCCGGAAGTGCCCTCTCTAGCTCATGCCTACCTTACCGTACGGCTCCTGTGGTGGCCTGCAGCGATCTGCGTTGGACTGGAAGTCGTGTGAGTGTATGGCGACAATATAATTGGCGCTCACAGCGGCATCGGCTGAGTACATTGGGTGTCAGGGCTTTTCTATCGTATAGCGGAGCAGGTGGCGGATAATTGGCAATCAATGTTCTGCTAACATAGCTATACACCGGGTCGGCAATGGTGCAGCATTCAGCTGCACAGGTAAGGCCCGGTTCACATTAGCGTTCCCTGATCGGATCCGGACCCTATACTGTGCAAACGGAACGTACGTTCCGCATAGCAATGCAAAGTCTATGCGGACGTTCACACGTGTCCGTTCCGTACGTATCGGAGCCGGACCGGATCCGGACACTTTTCCAACCTGCGCTATTTTTTGGGTCCGGATCTCCGGCCCACGCACCCGGACCGGAGCCGGACCTGAGCCTGACAGCACCATCCGGAACACAGAAACCGATGGGGAACGGAAGGCACAGAACACACTGCCTACAAAAACCTGACGTTCTACCCCACTTCCTATGCGTATCCAAGCGGCCATTTCGGATGGGGACACATGGGCCAAGCATGTCTGGAGTGGAGCAGCAGTGACAGACGTGCTGGAGCTGTTTGGCAGAATGTCGGAGGTGGAGGTGAGGCCTACAGCGGAGGAACCTGATTCTACAGGTGCACCTGCTGACCCCAACATTTTTTTCTTAAAATTTCACTATTTTTTGCCCACGGATCCGGATAGCAGCCTGATGCATGCCTGATGCAAACGGACCGGATCCGGATTGGATCCGATTAGGATCCGGTCCGTTTGCATGGCAAAACGCAAGTGTGAACGGGGCTTAAGTGTCAGGTGTGTGTGTGTGGGGGGCGGGGTTTAGTGGGACCGCTAGAATAAGCGAATCGCATGTCTAAATCGCTTAGGGTTGTTTCACACCGTGGGTGATTCCATTGTGATTGCCGATCGCCAAGCCAAGGAGGCTCCACCCACTATCCTGAAATGTTGCATTGTGGGTCTTACTTTTGAGACATGCCAAAGTTAAAACCTGCCAATATCTTATGTTTAAAACCAAAGGTGACCACACACCATACAGTTTTTGTTTTTTTTAATTCAAGGATTACAATGAATTTTTCTGATTGTTTGTAACATTTGTCAAAATCAATTTTACCCCAATTGTGGAAAAAAAAAAGTTTGAAAACTGTAAAAAAAATTGTTGGGTGTATACATTAAGAAATTGACAATTTACCCTACGGCCTACACCATTCAATTTTCAGATAAATTGAGCAGAAAAAAGAAGCTTTCAATTTTTGTGGAAATCCGATAATTTTTATCACATTGCTGTAAAATTGCATCATTTTATTGTATTGTGTGTGTTCACCTTTTAAACGACAACTGTAATGAGAGAGATGTGGAGGTTGCCATATTTATTTCCCTTTAAGAAATACCAGTTTCCTGGCTATCCTGCTGATCCTTTTCCTTTAATACTTTCAGCCCTAGCCCCTGAACCAGCATGCAGCAGATCAGGTGTTTCTGACATTATTGTCAGATCTGACAAGATTAGCTGCATGCTTGTTTCTGGTGTGTGTGATTCAAACACTACTGCAGCCAAATAGATCAGCAGGACTGCCGCCTGCCAGGCAACTGGTATTATATAAAAAGGATATAAATATGGCAGCCTCCATATTCTTCTCAATACAGTTGTCCTTTAAGCCGTACTTTGCAAATGGGGTCAAGAACATCAATAAAAACCACCAGGATGTTGTATGTCTTTTTCACAGTGACTAATAATAATATGTTTAGCTGCAGTGGGCATTGGATGTTAGTATTAGTGAGTGGCGGGTAGCAGAGCGAGTTTCCCAGCATGCAGTGCGTGCGTCGCACCTCCTGCAGTATATACCGTGTCCTCACAATGATCTGCTGTCAGACAGAGATCTCCCAGCAGCCTCCAGGGCATTAGAAATGACTTCCAACGTGTACTAATCACCAGCTCAGGCCTCCCGCAGCACCATCTGTCCCCTGTGCCCGTCCTGTGTGCCAGGCCCTGAGCCAGCGGACAGGGGAGGACAGGAGAGCACGTGTCACCCACATCACACTGGCTGCAGGGACGGCGGCTCTGTGCAAACACTGTGTGACCGTACAGAAAGACTCCCTGCCCTGTGACCTCTGTTATTATCTACACATGTTCATGTGCATGGAAAAGGGTGGCGCGAGGCAAAAAAAGGGTAATATCGATTTAGTTAATAAAAATTATCGTTAATATTTACTGATATTCTTTGTTTTTAAAGTGTGGATGGTGTATAGTATCGTAATATTGGCGAATGAAATTGTTTATAACAATAATGAAACAGTAGTCGCGTGTATCAAAAAAGGGCGCCTGGAAAAAAGGGCGCGGGGTATAGCCGAAATTGTAAGTTTTATACCGTCTATAACAATAAACGAATTCTAAAAAAAACATCAAATTGCGTCTATAACAAAAACGATATTTACACTTTTATTAAGCATAGCATTGCAATGGTAGGTTTTACAGATATTTTACTGTAATTATACCAAACTGTAGGCTCACACAGATCTCTCCCTATCCCTATCCCTAACCCCTAGACCCCTCTTTGTTTAAATATATATAATTTAATAAATTGTATATATTACATATATTGTGCTGTAACTATACCTAACCTTACTCTCACACATAGCCCTCCCTGTACCTATCCCTAACCCCTAGACCCCCCTGGTGGTGCCTAACCCTAAGACCCCCCTGGTGGTGCCTAACCCTAAGACCCCCCCTGGTGGTGCCTAACCCTAAGAACCCCCCTGGTGGTGCCTAACCCTAAGACCCCCCCCCTGGTGGTGCCTAACCCTAAGACCCCCCTGGTGGTGCCTAACCCTAAGACCCCCCTGATGGTGCCTAACCCTAAGACCCCCCTGGTGGTGCCTAACCCTAAGACCCCCCCCCCCCCCCGGTTGGTGCCTAACCCTAAGACCCCCCTGGGGGTGCCTAACCCTAAGACCCCCTGGTTGCATATGTTATACTGTAACTATACCTAACCAGGGCCGGATTTCTGGCAAGGCCACATAGGCCATGGCCTAGGGCACCAGAAGTTTAGGGGCGGCTCAGTGAGGGGCAGGAAAGCTGTTCTATGCAGTCATCCCTATCTACAAGAACAGATTTAACCTTTGAACTCTCTGTCCTGTACTTGTGCCATCCCTGCAAGACCTGTTAGCTCTATCCTGCAGGTATACATCAGTATAACTCTCATGGTGACGCAATGGGTCCATCATTAATGACATGGCAAGCATGACATAAAATTTCAAAATATAACTTCTAATCTATACGCATATTACTAAAATAGCTATTGTCTGTGACACCAATGATGGAAAGTAAGGCAAATTCTCATTGGGGCACACAGAGATAACAACCATACAGATGGTATAATTGGCCTTGGGCGGAAAAAAGTACAAATCCGGCCCTGTACCTAACCCTCCCTGTACCTATCCCTAACCCCTAGACCCCCCTGATAATGCCTAAACCTAACCACCCCCACCGCACAAACACTCTAAACACATATAAACAATAATATATTTAATCCTTAAAATACTTCTCTACAAATAACATGAATAAAATAATTTATCTTCTCTACAAATAACTTGAATAAAATAATTTATATATTTGTAATAGAATAAATAGCCTTAAAATAGCCTTAAAATCCCATATACATTAATATTATAAATAGAGAAAAGTATATATAAATATATACAATACAATAGATAGCCTTACAATCATGTACGCATTAGAAATCTTAAAATAACAGTAATATTAAAAGCGATATTTTAGTAACTATAATCAACACATTATAAGAGTAAAAACAAAGTTAATACCAAAAGCGATGTATTTCTAATACAATAAGGTTGAAAACGGTATTTAAAGAGACTCCGTAACAAAAATTGCATCCTGTTTTTTATCATCCTACAAGTTCAAAAAGCTATTCTAATGTGTTCTGGCTTACTGCAGCACTTTATACTATCACCATCTCTGTAATAAATCAACTTATCTCTCTCTTGTCAGACTTGTCAGGCCTGTGTCTGGAAGGCTGCCAAGTTCTTCAGTGTTGTGGTTCTGCTATGAACTCCCCCTTCCAGGCCCCTCTATGCACACTGCCTGTGTGTTATTTAGATTAGAGCAGCTTCTCTCTTCTCTCTTATCTTTTACAAGCTGGATAAATCGTCCTCTGAGCTGGCTGGGCTTTCACATACTGAAGAATTACAGACAAGGGCAAAGCTGTTTGCAGGAAGAAACAAGCAGCCTGAAACTTCAGTGCATGAGAACTGCAGGGGGGAAAGAAACACACAATGATCTCTTGAGATTCAAAAGGAAGGCTGTATACAGCCTGCTTGTGTATGGATGTATTTTCTATGTGTGGACATACTGTACATCAACCTACTTCCTGTTTTGGTGGCCATTTTGTTTGTTTATAAACAAACTTTTTAAAACTGTTTTTAACCACTTTTAATGCGGCGAGGAGCGGCAAAATTGTGTCAGAGGGTAATAGGAGATGTCCCCTAACGCAGTGTTTCTCAACATTTTATTGGTATGTACCCCTTTTAAAACCCTGTACTCACCAAGTACCCCCTAGCATAGTAAACATTATCACACGTACCCCTTGACAAATATATATTTAATCGTAGTACATGATAACTGGTTTTAAACCATATCCAAGCATTTACTATTGCTCTTAACTAGCTAAAATACAAATTTGGTGTTGTTAAAATAAGATTTATAATTTTCTAAAACTCTACATTTGTTATTCTTGGTTAAGTTTATCAAGCCTGAGTACCCCCTGGAACCATCAGAAGTACCCCCTGGGGTACGCGTACCACGTGTTGAGAACCTATGCCCTAACGCACTGGTATGTTTACTTTTGTGCGATTTTTAACAATACAGATTCTTTTTAAGCATTATACATATGAAAACAAATTTTTAAATGATCAAAGAAGTGTAAACGAAAATTTTGTTGTTATACTTTTGTAAGCGAAATTTTAAAACTAAAAATAAGTTAAAACGGATATAAGCGAAATTTAAAAACGAGAAAATAAGTATAACACAAACTCAAAACGAACTTGTAAACGATATTTGTTATAAACCTTATTTTGTAAACGAAAACTTTTGATAACACGATCCCTGTAACCGCTATTTCTCGGGCGCCCTTTTTTCCTGCCGGGCGCCGAATAGCCGATATTTTGCATTGCAGTCTATGGCGGCACCCTTTTTGTCCACTATCCCTGTGCGCCCTTTTTTACTAGCCCGACAGTAGTCTGCTCTCACACAGAACCCTCCACTACCCATATCTAACCCTAGGTGGCCACACATCATACAATTAAAAGATCCATTTTTTTCACCAATTTCATCATTTTTGATTGGTTGTTCCAAAACTCAAGAGCTTTTCTTTGTTTTAGATCGACAAATCTAATCAAATTTCCTGGTTTGTTTGTTTTTCCTGATTTTTGGAGACTGGACATGTTGGAAATTTCACACCAACTTTATCAAGAATTGTATGGTGTGTGATGGAGTGTCAATTACTTGATGTACAGTTTCAATCAATTTTTTTGAATAATCGATTTGGTAGTAAATCTGCCAAAAAAAAAAAATCATTGTGTGTACGAGACATTAAAGAGTAACTGTAAATCTGGTCTGCCCCCTCCTCCATGCCTTCATTGGTCAATAAGTGAAACAGGCTGCATCACTGACCAATAGCAACACTCGGGATGCATGAGAATATTATTATTATGTATTTATATAGTGCAAGCATCTTCTGCAGCACATTACAGAGTACATAGTCATGTCACTGACTGTCCTCAGAGGAGCTCACACTCTAATCCTATCATAGTCATAGTCTAATGTCCTACCATATTATTATTATGTATTTATATAGCACTGACATCTCCTGCAGCACATTACAGAGTACATAGTCATGTCACTAACTGTCATCAGAGGAGCTCACAATGTAATCACTACCATAGTCATAGTCTAATGTCCTACCATATTATTATTATGTATTTATATAGTACTGACATATTCTGCAGCACTTTACAGAGTACATAGTCATGTCACTGACTGTCCTCAGAGGAGCTCACACGCTAATCCTACCATAGTCATAGTCCAATGTCCTACCATATTATTAAGTATTTATATAGCACTGACATCTTCTGCAGCACTTTACAGAGTACATAGTCATGTCACTAACTGTCATCAGAGGAGCTCATAATGTAATCACTACCATAGTCATAGTCTAATGTCCTACCATATTATTATTATGTATTTATATAGTACTGACATCTTCTGCAGCACTTTACAGAGTACATAGTCATGCCACTGACTATCCTCAGAGGAGCTCACACTCTAATCCTACCATAGTCATAGACTAATGTCATAGCACTGACATCGTCTGTAGCTCATTACAGAGTACATAGTCATGTCACTGACTGTCCTCAGAGGAGCTCACAATCTAATCCTACCATAGTCATAGTCTAATGTCCTACCATATTATTAGTATGTATTTATATAGCACTGACATCTCCTGTAGCACTGTACAGAGTACATAGTCATGTCACTGACTGTCCTCAGAGGAGCGCACAATCTAATCCTACCATAGTCATAGTCTAATGTCCTACCATATTATTATTATGTATTTATATAGCACTGACATCTCCTGCAGCACTGTACAGAGTACATAGTCATGTCACTGACTGTCGTCAGAGGAGCTCACAATCTAATCCTACCATAGTCATAGTCTAATGTCCTACCATATTATTATTATGTATGTATATAGCAATGACATCTTCTGCAGCACATTACAGAGTACATAGTCATGTCACTGACTGAGGAGCTCACAATCTAATCCTACCATAGTCATAGTCTAATGTCCTACCATATTATTATTATGTATTTATATAGCACTGACATCTCCTGCAGCACCTTACAGAGTACATAGTCATGTCACTGACTATCCTCAGAGGAGCTCACAATATAATCCTACCATAGTCATAGTCTAATGTCGTACAATATTATTATTATGTATTTATATAGCACTGACATCTTCTGCAGCACATTACAGAGTACATAGTCATGTCACTGACTGTCCTCAGAGGAGCTCACACTCTAATCCTACCATAGTCATAGTGTAATGTCCTACCATATTATTATTATGTATTTATATAGCACTAACATCTTCTGCAGCACATTACAGAGTACATAGTCATGTCACTGACTGTCCTCAGAGGAGCTCACAATCTACTCCTTCCGTAGTCATAGTCTAATGTCCTACCATATTATTATTATGTATTTATATAGCTCTGACATCTTCTGCAGCACTTTACAGAGCACATAGTCAAGTCATGTCATTGACTGTCCTCAGAGGAGCTCACAATCTAATCCCTATTCCCTACCATAGTCATAGTCTAATGTCCTACCATATTATTATTATGTATTTATATAGCACTGGCACCTTCTGCAGCACATTACAGAGTACATAGACATGTCACTGACTGTCCTCAGAGGAGCTCACAATCTAATCCCTATTCCCTACCATAGTCATAGTCTAATGTCCTACCATATTATTATTATGTATTTATATAGCACTGGCACCTTCTGCAGCACATTACAGAGTGCATAGTCATGTCACTGACTGTCCTCAGAGGAGCTCACAATCTAATCCTACCATAGTCATAGTCTAATGTCCTACCATATTATTATAATGTATTTATATATCATTGACATCTTCTGCAGCACATTACAGAGTACATAGACATGTCACTGACTGTCCTCAGAGGAGCTCACAATCTAATCCTACCATAGTCATTGTCTAATGTCCTACCATATTATTATTATGTATTTATATATCATTGACATCTTCTGCAGCACTTTACAGAGTGCATAGTCATGTCACTGACTGTCCTCAGAGGAACTCACAATCTAATCCTACCATAGTCATAGTCTAATGGACCATATTATTATTATGTATTTATATATCATTGACATCTTCTGCAGCACATTACAGAGTACATAGACATGTCACTGACTGTCCTCAGAGAAGCTCACAATCTAATCCTACCATAGTCATAGTCTAATGTCCTACCATATTATTATTATGTATTTATATAGCACTGGCATCTTCTGCAGCACATTACAGAGTACATAGACATGTCACTGACTGTCCTCAGAGGGGCTCACAATCTAATCCTACCATAGTCACAGTCTAATGTCCTACCATATTATTATAATGTATTTATATATCATTGACATCTTCTGCAGCACATTACAGAGTACATAGACATGTCACTGACTGTCCTCAGAGGGGCTCACAATCTAATCCTACCATAGTCATTGTCTAATGTCCAACCATATTATTATTATGTATTTATATATCATTGACATCTTCTGCAGCACATTACAGAGTACATAGACATGTCACTGACTGTCCTCAGAGGAGCTCACAATCTAATCCTACCATAGTCATTGTCTAATGTCCTATCATATTATTATTATGTATTTATATAGCACTGACATCTTCTGCAGCACTTTACAGAGTGCATAGTCATGTCACTGACTGTCCTCAGAGGAGCTCACAATCTAATCCTACCATAGTCATTGTCTAATGTCCTATCATATTATTATTATGTATTTATATAGCACTGACATCTTCTGCAGCACTTTACAGAGTGCATAGTCATGTCACTGACTGTCCTCAGAGGGGCTCACAATCTAATCCTACCATAGTCATAGTCTAATGTCCTACCATATTATTATAATGTATTTATATATCATTGACATCTTCTGCAGCACATTACAGAGTACATAGACATGTCACTGACTGTCCTCAGAGGGGCTCACAATCTAATCCTACCATAGTCATTGTCTAATGTCCTACCATATTATTATTATGTATTTATATATCATTGACATCTTCTGCAGCACATTACAGAGTACATAGACATGTCACTGACTGTCCTCAGAGGAGCTCACAATCTAATCCTACCATAGTCATTGTCTAATGTCCTATCATATTATTATTATGTATTTATATAGCACTGACATCTTCTGCAGCACTTTACAGAGTGCATAGTCATGTCACTGACTGTCCTCAGAGGAGCTCACAATCTAATCCTACCATAGTCATAGTCTAATGGACCATATTATTATTATGTATTTATATATCATTGACATCTTCTGCAGCACATTACAGAGTACATAGACATGTCACTGACTGTCCTCAGAGAAGCTCACAATCTAATCCTACCATAGTCAAATAGACCATATTATTATTATGTATTTATATATCATTGACATCTTCTGCAGCACATTACAGAGTACATAGTCATGTCACTGACTGTCCTCAGAGGAGCTCACACTCTAATCCTACCATAGTCATAGTGTAATGTCCTACCATATTATTATTATGTATTTATATAGCACTAACATCTTCTGCAGCACATTACAGAGTACATAGTCATGTCACTGACTGTCCTCAGAGGGGCTCACAATCTAATCCTACCATAGTCATAGTCTAATGTCCTACCATATTATTATAATGTATTTATATATCATTGACATCTTCTGCAGCACATTACAGAGTACATAGACATGTCACTGACTGTCCTCAGAGGAGCTCACAATCTAATCCTACCATAGTCATTGTCTAATGTCCTACCATATTATTATTATGTATTTATATAGCTCTGACATCTTCTGCAGCACTTTACAGAGCACATAGTCAAGTCATGTCATTGACTGTCCTCAGAGGAGCTCACAATCTAATCCCTATTCCCTACCATAGTCATAGTCTAAAGTCCTACCATATTATTATTATGTATTTATATAGCACTGGCACCTTCTGCAGCACATTACAGAGTACATAGACATGTCACTCACTGTCCTCAGAGGAGCTCACAATCTAATCCTACCATAGTCATAGTCTAATGTCCTACCATATTATTATTATGTATTTATATATCATTGACATCTTCTGCAGCACTTTACAGAGTGCATAGTCATGTCACTGACTGTCCTCAGAGGAGCTCACAATCTAATCCTACCATAGTCATAGTCTAATGGACCATATTATTATTATGTATTTATATATCATTGACATCTTCTGCAGCACATTACAGAGTACATAGACATGTCACTGACTGTCCTCAGAGAAGCTCACAATCTAATCCTACCATAGTCATAGTCTAATGTCCTACCATATTATTATTATGTATTTATATAGCACTGGCACCTTCTGCAGCACATTACAGAGTACATAGACATGTCACTGACTGTCCTCAGAGGGGCTCACAATCTAATCCTACCATAGTCATAGTCTAATGTCCTACCATATTATTATAATGTATTTATATATCATTGACATCTTCTGCAGCACATTACAGAGTACATAGACATGTCACTGACTGTCCTCAGAGGAGCTCACAATCTAATCCTACCATAGTCATTGTCTAATGTCCTACCATATTATTATTATGTATTTATATATCATTGACATCTTCTGCAGCACTTTACAGAGTGCATAGTCATGTCACTGACTGTCCTCAGAGGAGCTCACAATCTAATCCTACCATAGTCATAGTCTAATGGATCATATTATTATTATGTATTTATATATCATTGACATCTTCTGCAGCACATTACAGAGTACATAGACATGTCACTGACTGTCCTCAGAGGAGCTCACAATCTAATCCTACCATAGTCATTGTCTAATGTCCTACCATATTATTATTATGTATTTATATATCATTGACATCTTCTGCAGCACTTTACAGAGTACATAGTCATGTCACTGACTGTCCTCAGAGGAGCTCACAATCTAATCCTACCATAGTCATTGTCTAATGTCCTCCCATATTATTATTATGTATTTATATAGCACTGGCACCTTCTGCAGCACTTTACAGAGTACATAGTCATGTCACTGACTGTCCTAAGAGGAGCTCACAATCTAATCCTACCATAGTCATAGTCTAATGGACCATATTATTATTATGTATTTATATATCATTGACATCTTCTGCAGCACATTACAGAGTACATAGTCATGTCACTGACTGTCCTCAGAGGAGCTCACAATCTAATCCTATCATAGTCATAGTCTGATGTACAGAGTACATAGACATGTCACTGACTGTCCTCAGAGAAGCTCACAATCTAATCCTACCATAGTCAAATAGACCATATTATTATTATGTATTTATATATCATTGACATCTTCTGCAGCACATTACAGAGTACATAGATATGTCACTGACTGTCCTCAGAGGAGCTCACAATCTAATCCTACCATAGTCATTGTCTAATGTCCTACCATATTATTATTATGTATTTATATATCATTGACATCTTCTGCAGCACTTTACAGAGTGCATAGTCATGTCACTGACTGTCCTCAGAGGAACTCACAATCTAATCCTACCATAGTCATAGTCTAATGGACCATATTATTATTATGTATTTATATATCATTGACATCTTCTGCAGCACATTACAGAGTACATAGACATGTCACTGACTGTCCTCAGAGAAGCTCACAATCTAATCCTACCATAGTCATAGTCTAATGTCCTACCATATTATTATTATGTATTTATATAGCACTGGCATCTTCTGCAGCACATTACAGAGTACATAGACATGTCACTGACTGTCCTCAGAGGGGCTCACAATCTAATCCTACCATAGTCATAGTCTAATGTCCTACCATATTATTATAATGTATTTATATATCATTGACATCTTCTGCAGCACATTACAGAGTACATAGACATGTCACTGACTGTCCTCAGAGGAGCTCACAATCTAATCCTACCATAGTCATTGTCTAATGTCCTACCATATTATTATTATGTATTTATATATCATTGACATCTTCTGCAGCACTTTACAGAGTGCATAGTCATGTCACTGACTGTCCTCAGAGGAACTCACAATCTAATCCTACCATAGTCATAGTCTAATGGACCATATTATTATTATGTATTTATATATCATTGACATCTTCTGCAGCACATTACAGAGTACATAGACATGTCACTGACTGTCCTCAGAGAAGCTCACAATCTAATCCTACCATAGTCATAGTCTAATGTCCTACCATATTATTATTATGTATTTATATAGCACTGGCATCTTCTGCAGCACATTACAGAGTACATAGACATGTCACTGACTGTCCTCAGAGGGGCTCACAATCTAATCCTACCATAGTCACAGTCTAATGTCCTACCATATTATTATAATGTATTTATATATCATTGACATCTTCTGCAGCACATTACAGAGTACATAGACATGTCACTGACTGTCCTCAGAGGGGCTCACAATCTAATCCTACCATAGTCATTGTCTAATGTCCAACCATATTATTATTATGTATTTATATATCATTGACATCTTCTGCAGCACATTACAGAGTACATAGACATGTCACTGACTGTCCTCAGAGGAGCTCACAATCTAATCCTACCATAGTCATTGTCTAATGTCCTATCATATTATTATTATGTATTTATATAGCACTGACATCTTCTGCAGCACTTTACAGAGTGCATAGTCATGTCACTGACTGTCCTCAGAGGAGCTCACAATCTAATCCTACCATAGTCATTGTCTAATGTCCTATCATATTATTATTATGTATTTATATAGCACTGACATCTTCTGCAGCACTTTACAGAGTGCATAGTCATGTCACTGACTGTCCTCAGAGGGGCTCACAATCTAATCCTACCATAGTCATAGTCTAATGTCCTACCATATTATTATAATGTATTTATATATCATTGACATCTTCTGCAGCACATTACAGAGTACATAGACATGTCACTGACTGTCCTCAGAGGGGCTCACAATCTAATCCTACCATAGTCATTGTCTAATGTCCTACCATATTATTATTATGTATTTATATATCATTGACATCTTCTGCAGCACATTACAGAGTACATAGACATGTCACTGACTGTCCTCAGAGGAGCTCACAATCTAATCCTACCATAGTCATTGTCTAATGTCCTATCATATTATTATTATGTATTTATATAGCACTGACATCTTCTGCAGCACTTTACAGAGTGCATAGTCATGTCACTGACTGTCCTCAGAGGAGCTCACAATCTAATCCTACCATAGTCATAGTCTAATGGACCATATTATTATTATGTATTTATATATCATTGACATCTTCTGCAGCACATTACAGAGTACATAGACATGTCACTGACTGTCCTCAGAGAAGCTCACAATCTAATCCTACCATAGTCAAATAGACCATATTATTATTATGTATTTATATATCATTGACATCTTCTGCAGCACATTACAGAGTACATAGTCATGTCACTGACTGTCCTCAGAGGAGCTCACACTCTAATCCTACCATAGTCATAGTGTAATGTCCTACCATATTATTATTATGTATTTATATAGCACTAACATCTTCTGCAGCACATTACAGAGTACATAGTCATGTCACTGACTGTCCTCAGAGGGGCTCACAATCTAATCCTACCATAGTCATAGTCTAATGTCCTACCATATTATTATAATGTATTTATATATCATTGACATCTTCTGCAGCACATTACAGAGTACATAGACATGTCACTGACTGTCCTCAGAGGAGCTCACAATCTAATCCTACCATAGTCATTGTCTAATGTCCTACCATATTATTATTATGTATTTATATAGCTCTGACATCTTCTGCAGCACTTTACAGAGCACATAGTCAAGTCATGTCATTGACTGTCCTCAGAGGAGCTCACAATCTAATCCCTATTCCCTACCATAGTCATAGTCTAAAGTCCTACCATATTATTATTATGTATTTATATAGCACTGGCACCTTCTGCAGCACATTACAGAGTACATAGACATGTCACTCACTGTCCTCAGAGGAGCTCACAATCTAATCCTACCATAGTCATAGTCTAATGTCCTACCATATTATTATTATGTATTTATATATCATTGACATCTTCTGCAGCACTTTACAGAGTGCATAGTCATGTCACTGACTGTCCTCAGAGGAGCTCACAATCTAATCCTACCATAGTCATAGTCTAATGGACCATATTATTATTATGTATTTATATATCATTGACATCTTCTGCAGCACATTACAGAGTACATAGACATGTCACTGACTGTCCTCAGAGAAGCTCACAATCTAATCCTACCATAGTCATAGTCTAATGTCCTACCATATTATTATTATGTATTTATATAGCACTGGCACCTTCTGCAGCACATTACAGAGTACATAGACATGTCACTGACTGTCCTCAGAGGGGCTCACAATCTAATCCTACCATAGTCATAGTCTAATGTCCTACCATATTATTATAATGTATTTATATATCATTGACATCTTCTGCAGCACATTACAGAGTACATAGACATGTCACTGACTGTCCTCAGAGGAGCTCACAATCTAATCCTACCATAGTCATTGTCTAATGTCCTACCATATTATTATTATGTATTTATATATCATTGACATCTTCTGCAGCACTTTACAGAGTGCATAGTCATGTCACTGACTGTCCTCAGAGGAGCTCACAATCTAATCCTACCATAGTCATAGTCTAATGGATCATATTATTATTATGTATTTATATATCATTGACATCTTCTGCAGCACATTACAGAGTACATAGACATGTCACTGACTGTCCTCAGAGGAGCTCACAATCTAATCCTACCATAGTCATTGTCTAATGTCCTACCATATTATTATTATGTATTTATATATCATTGACATCTTCTGCAGCACTTTACAGAGTACATAGTCATGTCACTGACTGTCCTCAGAGGAGCTCACAATCTAATCCTACCATAGTCATTGTCTAATGTCCTCCCATATTATTATTATGTATTTATATAGCACTGGCACCTTCTGCAGCACTTTACAGAGTACATAGTCATGTCACTGACTGTCCTAAGAGGAGCTCACAATCTAATCCTACCATAGTCATAGTCTAATGGACCATATTATTATTATGTATTTATATATCATTGACATCTTCTGCAGCACATTACAGAGTACATAGTCATGTCACTGACTGTCCTCAGAGGAGCTCACAATCTAATCCTATCATAGTCATAGTCTGATGTACAGAGTACATAGACATGTCACTGACTGTCCTCAGAGAAGCTCACAATCTAATCCTACCATAGTCAAATAGACCATATTATTATTATGTATTTATATATCATTGACATCTTCTGCAGCACATTACAGAGTACATAGATATGTCACTGACTGTCCTCAGAGGAGCTCACAATCTAATCCTACCATAGTCATTGTCTAATGTCCTACCATATTATTATTATGTATTTATATATCATTGACATCTTCTGCAGCACTTTACAGAGTGCATAGTCATGTCACTGACTGTCCTCAGAGGAGCTCACAATCTAATCCTACCATAGTCATAGTCTAATGGACCATATTATTATTATGTATTTATATATCATTGACATCTTCTGCAGCACATTACAGAGTACATAGACATGTCACTGACTGTCCTCATGATGGTGTAATGGTTAAGGGCTCTGCCTCTGACACAGGAGACCAGGGTTCGAATCTCGGCTCTGCCTGTTCAGTAAGCCAGCACTAATTCAGTAGGAGACCTTTGGCAAGTCTCCCTTACACTGCTACTGCCAATAGAGCGCGCCCTAGTGGCTGCTGCTCTGGCGCTTTGAGTCCGCAAGGAGAAAAGCACAATATAAATGTTATTTGTCTTGTCTTGTCTTGTCACTGACTGTCCTCAGAGAAGCTCACAATCTAATCCTACCATAGTCAAATATACCATATTATTATGTATTTATATATCATTGACATCTTCTGCAGCACATTACAGAGTACATAGACATGTCACTGACTGTCCTCAGAGGAGCTCACAATCTAATCCTACCATAGTCATAGTCTAATGTCCTCCCATATTATTATTATGTATTTATATAGCACTGACATCTTCTGCAGCACATTACAGAGTACATAGTCATGTCACTGACTGTCCTAAGAGGAGCTCACAATCTAATCCTACCATAGTCATAGTCTAATGGACCATATTATTATTATGTATTTATATATCATTGACATCTTCTGCAGCACATTACAGAGTACATAGTCATGTCACTGACTGTCCTCAGAGGAGCTCACAATCTAATCCTATCATAGTCATAGTCTGATGTACAGAGTACATAGACATGTCACTGACTGTCCTAAGAGGAGCTCACAATCTAATCCTACCATAGTCATAGTCAAATAGACCATATTATTATTATTATTATGTATTTATATATCATTGACATCTTCTGCAGCACATTACAGAGTACATAGTCATGTCACTGACTGTCCTCAGAGGAGCTCACAATCTAATCCTACCATAATCATAGTCTAATGGACCATATTATTATTATGTATTTATATAGCACTTACATCTTCTGCAGCACATTACAGAGTACATAGTCATGTCACTGACTGTCCTCAGAGGAGCTCACAATCTAATCCTATCATAGTCATAGTCTGATGTACAGAGTACATGGTCATGTCACTGACTGTCCTCAGAGGAGCTCACAATTTAATCCTACCATAGTCATAGTCTAATGGACCATATTATTATTATGTATTTATATAGCACTGACATCTCCTGCAGCACATTACAGAGTACATAGTCATGTCACTGACTGTCCTCAGAGGAGCTCACAATCTAATCCTACCATAGTCATAGTGTAATGTCCTACCATATTATTATGTATTTATATAGCACTGACATCTCCTGCAGCACATTACAGAGTACATAGTCATGTCACTGACTATCCTCAGAGGAGCTCACACTCTAATCCTACCATAGTCATATGTCCATTGTAGTCTAGGGCCACTTTAGGGGGAAGCCAGTTAACTTATCTGTATGTTTTTGGAATGTAGGAAGAAACCAGAGTGCCCGTGCTGCCTGGCAGCTGAAGTAGGTATTTAGGTTTTGGGACTCCCTGGGTGCTCCGTGAAGTCTAAGAATACATGCAAATACCTGTAAGAGCCTACATGTCATGTCAGAGGGCAATGCAGCAGTCATCTGTTTTAAAATAAGCCATGTTATTGGGCAGTAGAACGGAATGAGGAGGCATTGTATGCATACAGGACAGGGCAGTCCCCTGAGGAGTGACAATATATGTATACAGGACAGGCCCATCCTCCGAGGAGTGACAATATATGTATACAGGACAGAGCCCACCCCTCCCAGGAGTGACAATATATGCATACAGGACAGGGCCATCCCCCGAGGAGTGACAATATATGCATACAGGACAGGGCCATCCCCCGAGGTGTGACAATATATGTATACAGGACAGGGCCATCCCCCGAGGAGTGACAATATATGTATACAGGACAGAGCCCCCCCCTCCCCCCCAGGAGTGACAATATATGAATACAGGACAGGGCCATCCCCCGAGGAGTAACAATATATACATACAGGACAGGTCCATCCCCCGAGGTGTGACAATATATGAATACAGGATAGGTCCATCCCCCGAGGTGTGGCAATATATGAATACAGGACAGAGCCCACCCCCCCCCCCCCCCAGGAGTGACAATATATGCATACAGCACAGGGCCATCCCCCGAGGTGTGACAATGTATGTATACAGGACAGGGCCATCCCCGAGGAGTGACAATATATGAATACAGGATAGGTCCATCCCCCGAGGTGTGGCAATATATGCATACAGGATAGGTCCATCCCAAGAGGAGTGACAATACATGCATAAAGGACAGGGCCATCCCCCAAGTAGTGACAATAAATTCACACCGGACCATCCCCTGAGGAGTGACAATATATGCATACAGGACAGGGACGTCCCTCAAAGTGTGACAATATATGTATACTGGACAGAGCCACCCCTGAGGAGTGACAATATATGCATACTAGACAGAGCCCACCCCTGAAGAGTGACAATGCATGCATACAGGACAGGGACGTCCCTCAAAGTGTGACAATATATGTATACTGGACAGAGCCACCCCTGAGGAGTGACAATATATGCATACTAGACAGAGCCACCCCTGAGGAGTGACAACACGTGTACAGTACAGGGACGTCCCTCAAGGTGTGACTATACATGCATACAGTACAGGGACGTCCCCCAAGGAGTGATAATATATGCATTAGCTTAGTAGTGGGGAACCTCTGCAAGCCCACTGCTGCTGGCCACTTTACCTCCACCATGGCTGCACGTGACCATTCTGTGCATGCATGAGTACGGTCTGCACATGCCCAGTAGCACTGAGTTGCTTGTGCACAGAAGAAAAGAAACTGTGCGCAAGCGGCTTCATGCTACTGGGCATGTGCGCACATGATCGGGAGCGCAGTCACAAAAGCATATTCCACAAGCCCTTGTTGAATATACAGAGGGTCCCCGTGCTGGAATGGTGGGCTTCAGGACGAGGCTAATAGTGCTAGTGCTGGAATTCCACATAGCCTATTCCAAACACCTGAATCCTCCCGACTGACGCTGTTCAGCCCTGAACAAGCGGACGGGGTCAGGAGGAGTTCACTGGCTTGCGTGTGATGTTGCGACTTATGTCACTCCGATACTTCCAGATCACATGAAACACACTGTGACCGGAAATGCAGGGAATACTTCTGACCTCGTCCGCTTCTTCAGTGTTAGACAGCAGCAGTCGGGAGTCTTCAGGTGTTACGAGAGATAACAGGCTGCTCCGGCCTCCATTACCCATGCCTGAGATATAACAGACCGCTCCAGGCCTCTATTAGCCATGCCTGAGAGATAACAGGTTGCTCCGGCCTCCATTAGCCCAGCCTGAGAGATAACAAGCTGCTCCGGCTTCTATTAGCCATGCCTAAGAGATAACAGGCTTCTCCGGCCTCGATTAGCCATGCCTGAGAGATAACAAGTTGCTCCGGCCTCCATTACCCATGCCTGAGAGATAACAGGCTAATCCAGCCTCCATTAGCCATGCCTGAGAGACAACAGGCTGCTCCGGCCTCTATTAGCCATGCCTGAGAGATTACAGATTGCTCCGGCCTCTATTAGCCATGTCTGAGAGATGACAGGCTGCTCTGTCCTCCATTAGCCATGCCTGAGAGATAACAGGCTGCTCCGGGCTCTATTAGCCATGCCTGAGAGATTACAGGCTGCTCTGGGCTCTATTAGCCCAGCCTGAGAGATAACAAGCCGCTCCAGCCTCCATTAGCCATGCCTGAGAGATAACAAGCTGCTCCGGCCTCTATTAGCCATGCCTGAGTGATACCAGGCTGCTCTGGCCTCCATTACCGATGCCTGAGAGATAACAAGCTGCTCCGGCCTCTATTAGCCGAGCTTGAGATATAACAGGCTGCTCCGGCCTTCATTACCCATGTCTAAGAGATAACAGGCTGCTCCGGCCTCCATTACCCATGCCTGAGAGATAACAGGCTAATCCAGCCTCCATTAGCCATGCCTGAGAGACAACAGGCTGCTCCGGCCTCTATTAGCCATGCCTGAGAGATTACAGATTGCTCCGGCCTCTATTAGCCATGTCTGAGAGATGACAGGCTGCTCCGTCCTCCATTAGCCATGCCTGAGAGATAACAGGCTGCTCCGGGCTCTATTAGCCATGCCTGAGAGATTACAGGCTGCTCTGGGCTCTATTAGCCCAGCCTGAGAGATAACAAGCCGCTCCAGCCTCCATTAGCCATGCCTGAGAGATAACAAGCTGCTCCGGCCTCTATTAGCCATGCCTGAGTGATACCAGGCTGCTCCGGCCTCCATTACCGATGCCTGAGAGATAACAAGCTGCTCCGGCCTCTATTAGCCGAGCTTGAGATATAACAGGCTGCTCCGGCCTTCATTACCCATGTCTAAGAGATAACAGGCTGCTCCGGCCTCCATTACCCATGTCTGAGAGATAACAGGCCGCTCCGGCCTCTATTAGCCATGCCTGAGAGATAAACGGCTGCTCCGGCCTCCATTAGCCATGCCTGAGAGATAACAGGCTGCTCTGGCCTCTATTAGCCATGCCTGAGAGATAACAGGCTGCTCCGGCCTCCATTAGCCATGCCTGAGAGATAACAGGCTGCTCCGGCCTCTATTAGCCATGCCTGAGAGATAACAGGCTGCTCCGGCCTCTATTAGCCATGCCTGAGAGATAACAGGCTGCTCCGGCCTCCATTACCCATGCCTGAGATATAACAAACTGCTCTGGCCTCTATTAGCCCTGCCTGAAAGATAACAGGCTGCTCTGGCCTCTATTAGCCCAGCCTGAGGGATAACAAGCTGCTCCGGCCTCTATTAGCCATGCCTAAGAGATAACAGGCTGCTCCGGCCTCTATTAGCCCAGCCTGAGTGATAACAGGCTGCTCCGGCCTCTATTAGCCATGCCTGAGAGATAACAAGCTGCTCCGGCCTCTATTAGCCATGCCTAAGAGATAACAGGCTTCTCCGGCCTCCATTAGCCATGCCTGACAGATAACAGTCTGCTCCGGCCTCCATTACCCATGCCTGAGAGATAACAGGCTAATCCAGCCTCCATTAGCCATGCCTGAGAGATAACAGGCTGCTCCGGCCTCTATTAGCCATGCCTGAGAGATTACAGGTTGCTCCGGCCTCTATTAGCCATGCCTGAGAGATGACAGGCTGCTCCGTCCTCCATTAGCCATGCCTGAGAGATAACAGGCTGCTCCGGGCTCTATTAGCCATGTCTTAGAGATTACAGGTTGCTCCGGCCTCTATTAGCCATGCCTGAGCGATAACAAGCTGCTCCGGCCTCTAATAGCCATGCCTGAGAGATAACAGGCTGCTCTGGGCTCTATTAGCCCAGCCTGAGAGATAACAAGCCGCTCCAGCCTCTATTAGCCATGCCTGAGAGATAACAAGCTGCTCCGGCCTCTATTAGCCATGCCTGAGTGATACCAGGCTGCTCCGGCCTCCATTACCGATGCCTGAGAGATAACAAGCTGCTCCGGCCTCTATTAGCCGAGCCTGAGATATAACAGGCTGCTCCGGTCTTCATTACCCATGTCTAAGAGATAACAGGCTGCTCCGGCCTCCATTACCCATGTCTGAGAGATAACAGGCCGCTCCGGCCTCTATTAGCCATGCCTGAGAGATAAACGGCTGCTCCGGCCTCCATTAGCCATGCCTGAGAGATAACAGGCTGCTCTGGCCTCTATTAGCCATGCCTGAGAGATAACAGGCTGCTCCGGCCTCCATTAGCCATGCCTGAGAGATAACAGGCTGCTCCGGCCTCTATTAGCCATGCCTGAGAGATAACAGGCTGCTCCGGCCTCTATTAGCCATGCCTGAGAGATAACAGGCTGCTCCGGCCTCCATTACCCATGCCTGAGATATAACAAACTGCTCTGGCCTCTATTAGCCCTGCCTGAAAGATAACAGGCTGCTCTGGCCTCTATTAGCCCAGCCTGAGGGATAACAAGCTGCTCCGGCCTCTATTAGCCATGCCTAAGAGATAACAGGCTGCTCCGGCCTCTATTAGCCCAGCCTGAGTGATAACAGGCTGCTCCGGCCTCTATTAGCCATGCCTGAGAGATAACAAGCTGCTCCGGCCTCTATTAGCCATGCCTAAGAGATAACAGGCTTCTCCGGCCTCCATTAGCCATGCCTGACAGATAACAGTCTGCTCCGGCCTCCATTACCCATGCCTGAGAGATAACAGGCTAATCCAGCCTCCATTAGCCATGCCTGAGAGATAACAGGCTGCTCCGGCCTCTATTAGCCATGCCTGAGAGATTACAGGTTGCTCCGGCCTCTATTAGCCATGCCTGAGAGATGACAGGCTGCTCCGTCCTCCATTAGCCATGCCTGAGAGATAACAGGCTGCTCCGGGCTCTATTAGCCATGTCTTAGAGATTACAGGTTGCTCCGGCCTCTATTAGCCATGCCTGAGCGATAACAAGCTGCTCCGGCCTCTAATAGCCATGCCTGAGAGATAACAGGCTGCTCTGGGCTCTATTAGCCCAGCCTGAGAGATAACAAGCCGCTCCAGCCTCTATTAGCCATGCCTGAGAGATAACAAGCTGCTCCGGCCTCTATTAGCCATGCCTGAGTGATACCAGGCTGCTCCGGCCTCCATTACCGATGCCTGAGAGATAACAAGCTGCTCCGGCCTCTATTAGCCGAGCCTGAGATATAACAGGCTGCTCCGGTCTTCATTACCCATGTCTAAGAGATAACAGGCTGCTCCGGCCTCCATTACCCATGTCTGAGAGATAACAGGCCGCTCCGGCCTCTATTAGCCATGCCTGAGAGATAAACGGCTGCTCCGGCCTCCATTAGCCATGCCTGAGAGATAACAGGCTGCTCTGGCCTCTATTAGCCATGCCTGAGAGATAACAGGCTGCTCCGGCCTCCATTAGCCATGCCTGAGAGATAACAGGCTGCTCCGGCCTCTATTAGCCATGCCTGAGAGATAACAGGCTGCTCCGGCCTCTATTAGCCATGCCTGAGAGATAACAGGCTGCTCCGGCCTCCATTACCCATGCCTGAGATATAACAAACTGCTCTGGCCTCTATTAGCCCTGCCTGAAAGATAACAGGCTGCTCTGGCCTCTATTAGCCCAGCCTGAGGGATAACAAGCTGCTCCGGCCTCTATTAGCCATGCCTAAGAGATAACAGGCTGCTCCGGCCTCTATTAGCCCAGCCTGAGTGATAACAGGCTGCTCCGGCCTCTATTAGCCATGCCTGAGAGATAACAAGCTGCTCCGGCCTCTATTAGCCATGCCTAAGAGATAACAGGCTTCTCCGGCCTCCATTAGCCATGCCTGAGAGATAACAGTCTGCTCCGGCCTCCATTACCCATGCCTGAGAGATAACAGGCTAATCCAGCCTCCATTAGCCATGCCTGAGAGATAACAGGCTGCTCCGGCCTCTATTAGCCATGCCTGAGAGATTACAGGTTGCTCCGGCCTCTATTAGCCATGCCTGAGAGATGACAGGCTGCTCCGTCCTCCATTAGCCATGCCTGAGAGATAATAGGCTGCTCCGGGCTCTATTAGCCATGTCTTAGAGATTACAGGTTGCTCCGGCCTCTATTAGCCATGCCTGAGAGATTACAGGTTGCTCCGGCCTCTATTAGCCATGCCTGAGCGATAACAGGCTGCTCCGGCCTCCAATAGCCATGCCTGAGAGATAACAAGCTGCTCCGGCCTCTAATAGCCATGCCTGAGAGATAACAGGCTGCTCTGGGCTCTATTAGCCCAGCCTGAGAGATAACAAGCCGCTCCAGCCTCCATTAGCCATGCCTGAGAGATAACAAGCTGCTCCGGCCTCTATTAGCCATGCCTGAGTGATACCAGGCTGCTCCGGCCTCCATTACCGATGCCTGAGAGATAACAAGCTGCTCCGGCCTCTATTAGCCGAGCCTGAGATATAACAGGCTGCTCCGGCCTTCATTACCCATGTCTAAGAGATAACAGGCTGCTCCGGCCTCCATTACCCATGTCTGAGAGATAACAGGCCGCTCCGGCCTCTATCAGCCATGCCTGAGAGATAAACGGCTGCTCCGGCCTCCATTAGCCATGCCTGAGAGATAACAGGCTGCTCTGGCCTCTATTAGCCATGCCTGAGAGATAACAGGCTGCTCCGGCCTCCATTAGCCATGCCTGAGAGATAACAGGCTGCTCCGGCCTCCATTAGCCATGCCTGAGAGATAACAGGCTGCTCCGGCCTCTATTAGCCATGCCTGAGAGATAACAGGCTGCTCCGGCCTCTATTAGCCATGCCTGAGAGATAACAGGCTGCTCCGGCCTCCATTACCCATGCCTGAGATATAACAGACCGCTCCGGCCTCTATTAGCCATGCCTGAGAGATAACAGGTTGCTCCGGCCTCCATTAGCCATGCCTGAGAGATAACAAACTGCTCTGGCCTCTATTAGCCCTGCCTGAAAGATAACAGGCTGCTCTGGCCTCTATTAGCCCAGCCTGAGGGATAACAAGCTGCTCCGGCCTCAGCCATGCCTAAGAGATAACAGGCTGCTCCGGCCTCTATTAGCCCAGCCTGAGTGATAACAGGCTGCTCCGGCCTCTATTAGCCATGCCTGAGAGATAACAAGCTGCTCCGGCCTCTATTAGCCATGCCTAAGAGATAACAGGCTTCTCCGGCCTCCATTAGCCATGCCTGAGAGATAACAGTCTGCTCCGGCCTCCATTACCCATGCCTGAGAGATAACAGGCTAATCCAGCCTCCATTAGCCATGCCTGAGAGATAACAGGCTGCTCCGGCCTCTATTAGCCATGCCTGAGAGATTACAGGTTGCTCCGGCCTCTATTAGCCATGCCTGAGCGATAACAGGCTGCTCCGGCCTCCAATAGCCATGCCTGAGAGATAACAAGCTGCTCCGGCCTCTATTAGCCATGCCTGAGAGATAACAGGCTGCTCTGGGCTCTATTAGCCCAGCCTGAGAGATAACAAGCCGCTCCAGCCTCCATTAGCCATGCCTGAGAGATAACAAGCTGCTCCGGCCTCTATTAGCCATGCCTGAGTGATACCAGGCTGCTCCGGCCTCCATTACCGATGCCTGAGAGATAACAAGCTGCTCCGGCCTCTATTAGCCGAGCCTGAGATATAACAGGCTGCTCCGGCCTTCATTACCCATGCCTATTATTATTATTATTATTTATTGTATTTATAAAGCGCCAACATATTACGCAGCGCTGCACAATAGATAAATGGGTTAACATACAGGTAGAACATACGGAAACTCACAACAAAACAAGATCATGCAAATGATTTGATAACAATAGTGTCATAGGTCAAGATAGAGACTGTTCGAGTCTACAAGAAGGGTGGTTGTGAGTAAGATTGCATAATCAAGATGGATACATTAGGGAGGATGGCCCTGCCAGAGGCTTACAATCTAAAGGGTGGGGTGGAGACAATAGGTGCGTCTTTTGAGAGGGGGTCTAACAGAACATATTATGATACTGGTGTAGGGGGGTATGCGAGCGTGAAGAGGTGAGTCTTGAGAGCTTGTTTGAAGGTATTAAAGGTGGGGGCGAGTCTGACGGCTGGTGGGAGAGCGTTCCAGAGAGTAGGGGCAGCCCTGGTGAAGTCCTGCAATCGTGCGTGTGACTGAGTTATGCGTGGTGCGACTAGGCGCAGGTCATTGGAGGATCGGAGGGGGCGGGCTGGTATGTGCCTGTGGACCAGATCAGAGATGTAGGTCGGGCAGGTCATGCCTAAGAGATAACAGGCTGCTCCGGCCTCCATTACCCATGTCTGAGAGATAACAGGCCGCTCCGGCCTCTATTAGCCATGCCTGAGAGATAAACGGCTGCTCCGGCCTCCATTAGCCATGCCTGAGAGATAACAGGCTGCTCTGGCCTCTATTAGCCATGCCTGAGAGATAACAGGCTGCTCCGGCCTCCATTAGCCATGCCTAAGAGATAACAGGCTGCTCCGGCCTCTATTAGCCATGCCTGAGAGATAACAGGCTGCTCCGGCCTCTATTAGCCATGCCTGAGAGATAACAGGCTGCTCCGGCCTCCATTAGCCATGCCTGAGAGATAACAGGCTGCTCCGGCCTCTATTAGCCATGCCTGAGAGATAACAGGCTGCTCCGGCCTCTATTAGCCATGCCTGAGAGATAACAGGCTGCTCCGGCCTCTATTAGCCATGCCTGAGAGATAACAGGCTGCTCCGGCCTCTATTAGCCATGCCTGAGAGATAACAGGCTGCTCCGGCCTCTATTAGCCATGCCTGAGAGATAACAGGCTGTTCCTAAAAAAGAAATATTCAGGACATGTGAATGAGAGCTTGTGATGTCTATAAATAAAGCAGCCAGAGGCAGCCTGGCCCTCCTGACAAGCTCAGCACTTCCAAGCCAGTTTAAAAGGGAACACAAGGTAAGAGGTATGTGGAGGCTGCCATATTTATTTCCTTTTAAACAATGCAGATTGCCTGGCTGTCCCTCCTGGTCCTCTGCCTCTAATACTTCCAGCCATAGCCCCTGAACAAGCATGCAGCAGATCAGGTTTTCTGAGGTTTTACTGGATTAGTAATGCTTGTTCCAGGGTTTTGACTTGGACACTACTTATGTCAGAAGAAATAAGGACATTTTTGCAAGTTAATAAAGATCCCTGGCATTTTTTCCTATTTTCCCAATTTTTTTCTTTTTATGTTTAGAGTGCGGGAATTTTTTTCAAAAAATGATGTGGGGTCCCCCCTCCTGAAAATGTTTAACCCCTTTTCCCCTATGCAGGCTAGGATAGCCAGAATGTGGAGCTCCGACCGATTGGGGCTTCACACCCTGACTATACCAGCTGCAAAAAAGGTCTCTTAATGCCGATTTTTGTTCTGGGGTATCTGTTGGGGGGCCCCCCAGGTTTATTTTGCCCTGGGGCCCCATTGTTGCTTAAACCGGCCCTGAGTAAGGCAACATCTGGAATATGGAATTCAGTTCTGGGCACATTACAGGAAAGATATTGCAGTGTTATGCTAGGCATACACGGTTAGATTGTGCACCGGTATCGAGCCAGCGGCTCGATGCCGGCGCGTCACCGCTCATCTGTGCGTGCGTATCGATTCCCGCTCATATAGGCGCTTCTTATCAGCGCTTTGCTTTTTTCTATTGTCCAGCCCGCGGGGATCGAGCGCGGCCGGTATCGATCCGCCACGGTGATCGGACAGGTTGGAACTTATCAATCGAGCCATCAGCGGCTCGATTGATAAGAACTATCTAACCGTGTATGCCCAGCATTATGTCTAGTACAGACCATACAATTTTCTGTACGATTTTTCTGTAATTAGATTACGTTCTGTAGAGAATGGCCATTATCTCTGGTGCATTGTCTCCAGGTTATCTCCTGCTGAGTAGAACGTTCCGTCGTTCAGTCGTCCGCACGCCAAATCAAGCGTGTGTACAGACTGTCGTTCGCGTGATAAGACTGAGTATGAGCAATCCGCCGGGCCCGATTTGGTGTGCGGACGACTGAACGACGGGACGTTCAAACTACTCGTCGTTCGAAAAAATCTGACGTCTGTATAGGCCTTTAGATAGATAATTTCCAAAATGTTGGAAAGAATATCTTAAGGCGCGTACACACCTTTACAGAAGATTGTATGGTGTGTATAATGCTGGATACACACGGTGCGTTCCCGCACTCGATTCCCCGCTCGATTCCCGGCCGCTCGATTATTTCCAACATGTCCGATTCCCGTTTCGATGGATCGTTGGGGCAATTTGGCATACTTTGCATGAGAATCGATCTAACAATCATCAAAATGCACTCGGAAATGATCAAGCGGCTGGGGATCGAGCGGCGCATCGAGTGCGGGAACGCACTGTGTGTACCCAGCATTAGGGCCCGGTTTGCGTGGAAACTGGGCCGAATCCGCAGAGTTTCCCCGCAGGCAAATCTCGCGTAGAAAATCTGCCATAGGGGGTGGATAGCGCCGCCGGCCGAATCACTTGCACTAGCGATTCGGCCGGCTTTTCCATCTGAAGTTGTGCGGGAGGCTGCGAATCCCATAGCCGTGCATGGCAAGAGGAAACGGGCCCTCAGGCATTAGAGCAGGTGCAGAGACGAGCAACAAAACTGATAAGAGGGATGGAAGGTCTCATAAACTGAGCCTATTTAGTCTGGAGAAAAGAGATCAAATTAACATGTAAAAGCTTGGCAGATGAGCTATTTATCCCTAGGCTTGTGCAAAGGACTAGGGGGCATGATCTGCGTATGGAGGAAAGAAGTTTTAGCCACCTATCAGATCTGCTTTTTTTATTGCACCTTTTTTTCCCCCAAAGTTTATCCTAGGAGTATAAAATAAATTAAAAAAATAGTAAAATCTAATCAAAAATTAATAAAATAAATATTTATTAAAAAAAAATAAACAACTGGGGAGCGATCAGACCCCACCAACGGAGAGCTGTGTTGGTGGGTAGAAAAGGGGTGGGGGGGTGGGGGGGTGGATCACTTGTGTACTAACTTGTGCGGCCCTGCAGCTAGGCCTTAAAGCCGCAGTGGCCCAATTAGTAAAAAATGGCCTGGTCACTAGGGTGGTTTAACACTGTGGTCCTCAAGTGGTTAAAGAAAAACATTTATTTGTTACAGCTGATAGAAATCCTGCAATAAATCTGCATAGTTACATAGTTACATAGTTATTTTGGTTGAAAAAAGACATACGTCTATCGAGTTCAACCAGTATAAAGTACAACTCCAGCCTGCTCCCTCACATATCCCTGTTGATCCAGAGGAAGGCGAAAAAACCCTTACAAGGCATGGTCCAATTAGCCCCTAAAGGGAAAAATTCCTTCCCGACTCCAGATGGCAATCAGATAAAATCCCTGGATCAACATCATTAGGCATTACCTAGTAATTGTAGCCATGGATGTCTTTCAACGCAAGGAAAGCATCTAAGCCCCCTTTAAATGCAGGTATAGAGTTTGCCATAACGACTTCCTGTGGCAATGCATTCCACATCTTAATCACTCTTACTGTAAAGAACCCTTTCCTAAATAAATGGCTAAAACATTTTTCCTCCATGCGCAGATCATGTCCTCTAGTCCTTTGAGAAGGCCTAGGGACAAAAAGCTCATCCGCCAAGGTATTATATTGCCCTCTGATGTATTTATACATGTTAATTAGATCCCCTCTAAGGCGTCTTTTCTCTAGACTAAATAAACCCAGTTTATCTAACCTTTCTCGATAAGTGAGACCTTCCATCCCACGCATCAATTTTGTTGCTCGTCTCTGCACCTGCTCTAAAACTGCAATATCTTTTTTGTAATGTGGTGCCCAGAACTGAATTCCATATTCCAGATGTGGCCTTACTAGAGAGTTAAACAGGGGCAATATTATGCTAGCATCTCGAGTTTTTATTTCCCTTTTAATGCATCCCAAAATTTTGTTTGCTTTAGCTGCAGCAGCTTGGCATTGAGTACGATTATTTAACTTGTTGTCAATGAGTACTCCTAAGTCCTTCTCCAAGTTTGATGTCCCCAACTGTATCCCATTTATTTTGTATGGTGCTAGACCATTAGTACGTCCAAAATGCATGACCTTACATTTGTCAACATTGAATTTCATCTGCCATGTATGTGCCCATATAGCCATCCTATCCAGATCCTGTTGCAATATGACACTATCTTCCTGAGAGTTAATGATTCTGCACAATTTTGTATCATCTGCAAAAATAGCAACATTGCTCACTACTGCATCTACTAGGTCATTAATAAATAAATTGAAGAGCACTGGACCCAGAACAGACCCCTGTGGGACCCCACTGCTAACAGTCTCCCATTTTGAGTATGATCCATTGACCACAACTCTTTGTTTTCTGTCCATTAGCCAGTTCCCTATCCATGAACACAGACTCTTCCCCAGTCCTTGCATCCTCAACTTTTGCACCAGACTTTTGTGGGGAACAGTGTCGAAGGCCTTTGCAAAGTCCAAGTATATCACATCTACAGCATTCCCAATATCCATATTAGCATTTACTACCTCATAAAAGCTGAGCATGTTAGTCAAACAGGACCTGTCTTTAGTAAACCCATGTTGATGCTGAGAAATAAGATTATTTCTACTATGAAGTCATGTATAGTATCTCTTAGTAACCCCTCAAATAGTTTGCATACAACTGATGTTAAACTTACAGGTCTATAATTTCCTGGATCAGATTTTTTGCCCTTCTTAAATAATGGGAAAACGTGGGCTGTACGCCAATCCACGGGAACTCTGCCAGTTGCAGTGGATTGGCGTACAGCCGACGTTTTCCCATTATTTAAGAAGGGCAAAAAATCAGATCCAGGAAATTATAGACCTGTAAGCTTAACATCAGTTGTATGCAAACTATTTGAGGGGTTACTAAGAGATACTATACATGACTTCATAGTAGAAAATAATCTTATTTCTCAGCATCAACATGGGTTTACTAAAGACAGGTCCTGTTTGACTAACATGCTCAGCTTTTATGAGGTAGTGAATGCTAATATGGATATTGGGAATGCTGTAGATGTGATATACTTGGACTTTGCAAAGGCCTTCGACACTGTTCCCCACAGAAGTCTGGTGCAAAAGTTGAGGAAGCAAGGACTGGGGAAGAGTCTGTGTTCATGGATAGGGAACTGGCTAATGGACAGAAAACAAAGAGTTGCAGCGTGTCTACTTCCTGCTTTGGAAGCAGACATATTGTAAACATCCTGTGTTTACAAATTAGCTGCTCTGACAGCTGCCATGATGGCAGTCAGCTGACACATGGGGAGAGATCAAATTACACTTGTGATTAGTCATAGATGAGGGGGAATTAAACAGGCTAAACTCTCTAAATACATACAGGGTGCATTTCTCTAGGGTTTCCTTCTGTTCTGAGCAAGAGTTTAGGTCCACTTTAAATAAGGCTCATAGCCCTGTTTCTTCAAATTCTGAAGTCTGCGAGTCTATGAGCTACAGTAGTTTGCAGACAGTAGACCAGCCGTAGGTGCTTGCTAACCTGTCATCTGAAGACTGAAGTATCACCTATACCAGTGATCTGCAAACTTGGCTCTCCAGCTGTTAAGGAACTACAAGTCCCACGACTTGTAAGTCGAGGCCAGAGCAGCCCTGCCAAGCGTATCTCTTGTTCGCGTTCCCCGATGCGTGGAGGACCGGCGCGGGACAGGATGGCTGCTGGGGGATTGCAAAAGCCCCAGGTAAGTGAAACAGCGTGTTTAAAATGTATCTACAGCTCCGCTTTCAGGGCTGGTGCACACCGAGCGGCTTTTTGGGCGTTTTCAGATCCGCTTGCGGCTGCGGATCTGCTTGGTCAATGTATCTCAATGGGGTGGTGCACACCAGAGCGGCAGGCGTTTTGCAGAAACGAAAAATGCCTGGGTGAGGCATTTTTTGGATTGCGGATGCGTTTCTGCCTCAATGTTAAGTATAGGAAAAACGCAAACCGCTCTGAAAAACGGCACTTCAGAGCGGTTTTGCAGGCGTTTTTGTTACAGAAGCTGTTCAGTAACAGCTTTACTGTAACAATATATGAAATCTACTATACTGAAAACCGCAGCAGCAATCCGCAAAACGCTAGCAAAACGCCATAGAAAAATAAAAAAAAGCGTTTAAAAATCTGCTAGCATTTTGCGGATCTGCTAGCGGGTTTTGGTGTGCACCAGCCCTAAGTCATCATGGGGTTAAAACTTCTGAGATGAAAGCCATAAGAAGATCTCAGTAAAGGCCTTCAACTGCCATTCGATCATCTTCACTTATTAGATGTCTAATTAAATACAAATATGAAAGTAAACAAGCATCAATTAATAATTAATAAGATGAGTGGGAGTCTGGGAGAACCTTGATCGACTGATTAATAGAAAGTCTGTCTTGACAGGTAATTTGAGGCAGGAGCAGAAGGGACTGATGTCCTCCTAGGACTAGGTAGACATGAGATGACATCACTATTGTCTACAATTCCCAGTGAGGACAGGAGGAGCACCCTCCAGTAGGCCGGACACCCTAGGTAAGAGATCCAATATACAGAAGTTCTTAATACTATGTAAGACAAAGAAAAAAAAAGAACCACATTTATGTACGTAAGAGCAGTTATGCTTCAAGCAACTCACAGACAAGGAATGCCAACCCCGGCTTTACCTATCCAGCAACCAAATACACGTATGCTTCATGTACTGACTGTAACTGGGCAAGCTCTGAAGAGGACTGCTATCACTTCTGTAGAGTTGGGCCGAACGGTTCGCCGGCGAACGTGGTTCGCGCGAACTTAGGTGGTTCGCGTGCGGGTGTCGCACGCGAACGTTTTGCGGCAAAAGTTCGCAAAAAATCGGTTCGCCCCATAATGCACCTGAGGGTCAACTTTGACCCTCTACATCACAGTCAGCGGGCCCAGTGTAGCCAATTAGGCTACACTAGCCCCTGGAGCCCCACCCCCCCTTATATAAGGCAAGCAGCGGCGGCCGTTATGGCCACTCGTGTGCCTGCATTAGTGAGAGTAGGGCGAGCTGCTGCAGTCTCTCATAGGGAAAGATTAGTTAGGCTTAACTTCTTCCTGGCTGCATACCTGTTCTGTTCTGTGAGCCCTCAGCCCACTGCATACCTGTACTGTGATCCTGCCACTGCATACCTGTTCATTGATCCTGCCACTGCATACCTGTTCTGTGAACCCACCCACCACCACTGCATACCTGTTCAGTGATCCTGCCACTGCATACCTGTTCAGTGAGCCCTCAGCCCACTGCATACCTGTACTGTGATCCTGCCACTCCATACCTGTTCAGTGATCCTGCCAGTGCATACCTGTTCATTGATCCTGCCACTGCATACCTGTTCAGTGATCCTGCCAGTGCATACCTGTTCATTGATCCTGCCACTGCATACCTGTTCAGTGATCCTGCCAGTGCATACCTGTTCATTGATCCTGCCACTGCATACCTGTTCAGTGATCCTGCCAGTGCATACCTGTTCATTGATCCTGCCACTGCATACCTGTTCAGTGATCCTGCCAGTGCATACCTGTTCATTGATCCTGCCACTGCATACCTGTTCAGTGATCCTGCCAGTGCATACCTGTTCATTGATCCTGCCACTGCATACCTGTTCAGTGATCCTGCCAGTGCATACCTGTTCATTGATCCTGCCACTGCATACCTGTTCAGTGATCCTGCCAGTGCATACCTGTTCATTGATCCTGCCACTGCATACCTGTTCAGTGATCCTGCCAGTGCATACCTGTTCATTGATCCTGCCACTGCATACCTGTTCAGTGATCCTGCCAGTGCATACCTGTTCATTGATCCTGCCACTGCATACCTGTTCAGTGATCCTGCCAGTGCATACCTGTTCATTGATCCTGCCACTGCATACCTGTTCAGTGATCCTGCCAGTGCATACCTGTTCATTGATCCTGCCAGTGCATACCTGTTCAGTGATCCTGCCAGTGCATACCTGTTCATTGATCCTGCCACTGCATACCTGTTCAGTGAACCCGCCACTGCATACCTGTTCTGTTCAGTGAACAGTTTGGTGTGTCAGTGTGAAGCAGTACCTTAATTACACTACCTGATTGATGTATACACATGCAAGATGTTTTAAAGCACTTTAGGCCTGTCATTTAGCATTCAATGTGATTTCTGCCCTTAAAACGCTGCTTTGCGTCAAATCCAGATTTTTCCCGGGGACTTTTGGCATCTATCCCACTCCGCCATGCCCCCCTCCAGGTGTTAGACCCCTTGAAACATCTTTTCCATCACTTTTGTGGCCAGCATAATTTTTTTTTTTTTTCAAAGTTCGCATCCCCATTGAAGTCTATTGCGGTTCGCGAACTTTAACGCGAACCGAACCTTCCGCGAAAGTTCGCGAACCCGGTTCGCGAACCTAAAATCGGAGGTTCGGCCCAACTCTACACTTCTGTAATTAGATGTTGATGAAGCACCAATACTCACATCCATGATACGATGCTGGAGATCCACCTGACTTTCCATAGTCTTGTTCTGAGTAGCTTGTGGATAGATTGGGTTGGCTAGATCCTCGACCGAAATTGATCTGATTATTGCTTCCTACCGCAGTGGTCACCTGAGCCATCCGCTCTTTGGTCTTTAGCGCCTGGGCTCTCTCGCCTTTCAACCTCTCATCATCTTTCAAGAGGCTGACCAACTGTTTAGACTTTTCCCGCACGTTAATCCCTTGGTCTTTGCCATCCCGGTCAATGTACTGGAAGTCCTTCAAAGTCTGTATGGCGAAGATGTTCTCCTTACACTGGTGGGACACCCTCTCCGAGCCGGTCTTGATAAGGTAGTCCAACAAGGTCAAAGCTTTGTAAACGTGCCTCCAGTTCTTCCCGTGATCGTTCAGTCTCTTCCAGATCATACTCATGATTTCAGAAAACGCCACCACGTTGTAGGTCAGGTCGGCAATTTCTGTCATTAGAGAGCTGGAAGGTCCCCAGGGGTCATTGGAGGTGGCTTCCCTGACTTTTATCTCCGCTTCCGAGTAATTATTTACAATGTTTTTCATCTGCCGTCGAATAGATGAGGTGGTCATTTTCGTACAGGTTCAAATATGTATATCAAGAAGTTAATTAATTCCCGCCAATTAAAAAAAAAACAAATCTAGTTCATAAAAGGGCCCCGAAAGACCAGGACCAAGGTGTCCACAGATTATAAGCCGGGACGGGGTTTCCTTCAACAACTGAATTGGGGGGTCCACGCACAAGAAGCCATGTATTCCAGATCTCGTTAAAATCATCTCCTCAGCCTTCGCACATGTCTTCACCACCGAAGCTGAAACAAAAACACAAATAGTAAAAAAAAGTGCCAGTTATGAAAAAAACAAAGTTTTAAAGAGAACCTGTAATTTATTTTAAAGAGAACATATTTATTTCCTTTTAAACTACGCTATAAAGCACACCTGAAGTGAGAGGTATATGGAGGCTGCCACATTTATTTCCTGTAAACAATACCAGTTGCCTGGCTGTCCTGCTGATCTCTTTGGCTGCAGTAGAGTCTGAATCACACACCTGAAACAAGCATGCAGCTAATCCAGTCCCACTTCAGTCAGCTGATATGCTGCATGCTTGTTCAGGGGCTATGATTGAAAAGTATTAGAGGCAGAGGATCAGCAGGGCAGCCAAGCAATCTGCATTGCTTATAAGGAAGTCAATATGGCAGCCTCCATATCTCTCTCCCTTCAGGAGTGCTCTTAGTACCCCCATTAGGGGGTAGGGGGTTAAGCACACCATGGGCTTGATTCACAAAAGAGTGCTAACTGTTAGCACGGCCGTTTTCGCGCGAATTTTCGCATTGCGCGCGGTCGTGAATTTTCAGGCAAAACGATAACAGTTTTGCGCGCAAATGTGAATTTTCACCCAAAAATATCGATTTCGCCCGGAAATTCGCGATCGCGCGCAATGCGAAAATTCGTGCGAAAACGGCCGTGCTAACAGCACTCTTTTGTGAATCAAGCCCCATATGTTTAGAATCTAAATGTTAGATTTCACATTCTTATTTTAGGATGTTATGTGTTTAACACAGTGCGTGTAACTACAACTCCCAGCATGCTTAGCGGCCTCCCGTTGGCTGCACGCGTAGCCATTGTGTCACAGTACTTGTGTCACACGGTGTCACAGTACCGTCCAGCCCGATTTGTCATGGAGTAGGTCAGACAGGGAGGGAGACAAGCAGCCATTGTGATGCGGCGAGGGGGAAGACGATACAGGCTGCACTGTTATACGCGGAGACAGAGAACGCTTCATGCCGGCATCAATGGGGACATTCATGGTCTGTCCTGGATTACAGCAAGTGTCCTCGTTCACACACTGCAAATCCAGCCCAGATTGCCGACATCGCTCTCTGCCTGATCAGCCAATGAAAGACACTTTCATCCGCTACAACACTAAAGTGCACCTGTTATTATACAGCAGACTAAGCCATGCGCGGGGAGGGGAGAATATAGGTGGCCCCCGCCTGGAGATGGAGTAGTCCAAAATCCGTCAGCTCTCAGATTTGTGCTGCCTACTGCAAGTGACAGCAACATAGGAAGAAAGTCATTTACAGTGCATTTTACTGGGAGAGAATGTACATTGCATATGCATGTATTTGACATTAGACGATTTTTGTGATAATGCTCCTTTAAGGTACCCCCTGCGGGTACAACGATAGCATCGATCAAAATGGACCTGAACCCAGAACTTCCTGTCTGCTCTAAAAGATAAGCAACAGCATAATAACCTATAAAGAAAAACATTTATTTGTTACAGCTGATACAAATCCTGCAATAAATCTGCAGTGTGTCTACTTCCTGCTTTCATGGAGGCAGACATAGGGTTAAAGAGAAACCGAGGTGGGTTTTCGGGGGGCAGATGGGACAGAAAGGCATGTTCTCTGCCTCCTGACATGGTTCTGTGTCCCCCAACTGCCGCTCTCTGCCCCCCAACTGCAGCGCTATAGCCCAACCCCCCCCCCCCCAGATTAGCGACTATATTTGAGAGGGATTCCTTGTTCAAAACGCTAGCCAGGGGCGTTCCTGCAGGGTCTCCAGAGCTGTCATTGGGCAGCTCTCTTCCTGGCCACGCCCCTTGCCGCTCCCCCGCCTCCCTGCACGCTGTGAGAGACAACATTGTCTCTCGTTGCAGCGTCATGACCTATAGGTTATGAAAGTGGGCTGCTGCGGCCCACAGGAGCGGCGGGGAGCGGTGTTTTTTGCGGCTACCTGATCCTCACAGCCCCTCCGGATCAGGTAGCCTGCTTTTTTTTTTCTTCTTTTTTTTTTTAGCCCACCTCGGGCTCTCTACAACATCCTGTGTTTACAAATTAGCTGATCTGCCGAGACAGCCATCTGACACAGCCGAGAGATAAAATTACACTTGTAACGCAGAAGGGAGAATTAGACAGGCTAATCTCTTTAAAGAGAACCCGAGGTGTGTTTAAAGAATGTTATCTGCATACAGAGGCTGGATCTGCCTATACAGCCCAGCCTCTGTTGCTATCCCAAACCCCACTAAGGTCCCCCTGCACTCTGCAATCCCTCATAAATCACAGCTGTGCTGTGAGGCTGTGTTTACATCTGTAGTGTCAGTCTCAGCTGCTCCCCCGCCTCCTGCATAGCTCCGGTCCCTGCCCCAGTCCCTTCCCTCCAATCAGCAGGGAGGGAAGGGATGCAGGCGGGGACTGGAGTTCTGCAGGAGGCGGGGAGAGCAGCAGACTGACACTATAGAGATAAACACAGCCAGCTTTGACAAGCTGTTTGTCAGCAGCGTGGCTGTGATTTATGAGGGATTGCAGAGTGCAGGGGGACCTTAGGGGGGTTTGGGATAGCAACAGAGGCTGGGCTGTATAGGCAGATCCAGCCTCTGTATGCAGATAATAATCTTCAAACCCACCTCGGGTTCTCTTTAAATACACACAGGGTGTATTTCTTTATGTTTACGTTCAGGTTTAGGTCCACTTTAAAGGGATACTGTAGGAGGGGTCGGGGGAAAATGAGTTGAACTTACCTGGGGCTTCTAATGGTCCCCCGCAGACATCCTGTGCCTGCGCAGCCACTCACCGATGCTCTGGCCCCGCCTCCAGTTCACTTCTGGAATTTCAGACTTTAAAGTCTGAAAACCACTGTGCCTGCGTTGCCGTGTGTCCTCTATCCCGCTGACGTCACCAGGAGCGTACTGCGCAGGCACAGACCATACTGGGCTTGTGCTATACATTCCTGGTGCCATCAGCGGGAGCGAGGACACGGCAACGCAGGCGCAGTGATTTTCAGACTTTAAATTCTGAAATTCCAGAAGTGAACCAGAGGCGGGGCCGGAGCATCGGTGAGTGGCTGCGCAGGCACAGGATGTCTGCGGGGACCATCAGAAGCCCCAGGTAAGTTCAACTCATTTTCCCCCGACCCCCCTACAGTATTCCTTTAAGGATTCTACAGCTTGTGAGGTACCTGTATACATGCTGAATTTTCACTGATCATTTTAGGCCAGTTTTACACCTGGCCAAAGACTTTCCTTACTGTTGCGTTACCCTACCATCTGGGAACCAACATCCAAGGCCTGTACATATAAACCTGGGCCTAGAGTTGGACTTAAAGGACAACTGAAGTGAGAGGTATATGGAGGCTGCCATATTTATTTCCTTTGAAGAAATACCAGTTGCCTGGCTGTCCTGCTTATCCTCTGCCTCTAATACTTTCAGCCATAGCCCCTGAACAAGCATGCAGCAGATCAGGTATTTCTGACATTATTGTCAGATCTGACAAGATTAGCTGCATGCTTGTTTCTGGTGTGATTCAGACACTGCTGCAGCCAAATAGATCAGCAGGGCTGCCAGACAACAGGAATTGCTTAAAAATAAATAAACAAGGCAGCCTCCTCATCCCTCTCACTTAAAAGATACCCGAAGTGACATGATGAGATAAACATGGGTATGTACAGTGCCAGGCACACAAGTAACTATGCTGTGTTCCTTTTTTTTCTTTCTCTGTCTGAAAGAGTTAAATATCAGGCTTGTAAGTGGCTGACTCAGTCCTGACTCAGACAGGAAGTGACTACAGTGTGACCCTCACTGATAAGACATTCCCCTTTTTATCTCTTTCCTGCTCTCAGAAGCCATTTTCTGCTAGGAGAGTGTTTTATAATTGGAATTTCTTATCAGTGAGGGTCACACTGTAGTCACTTCCTGTCTGAGTCAGGACTGAGTCAGCCACTTACATACCTGATGTTTAACTCTTTCAGAGAAAGGAAAAAAAGGAACACAGCATAGTTACCAGTGTGCTAGGCACTGTATATACCCATGTCCATCTCATCATGTTACTTCAGGTATCCTTTAAGCTGTCCTTTAAGGCTGGATCCACACTATAAGCGCTTTTGTGAGCGATTGTGATTGCTGAGCGCTTTTTCCCATTTACTTTCATTAAAATCACAGTAAAAATCACATAGATCTTTATTTCATGTATTTTGTGTATCTTATGTGATTTTTTTACCGTCATTTTAATGAAAGTGAATGGAAAAAAGCGCTCAGCAAGCGCCCAGCAATCACAAGCGCTCACAAAAACGCTTAGGGCCCTTTTCCACTTGCGGCAATTGCCACTGCTGAATCGCAAAATCGCGAATGTCTAGCGATTTTTAAATCGTTAGGGCTTGCTAACTAACATAGGAATCTTGGTAGGTAATTTGATTTTTTACTAAAGCGCAATCGCGGCTCGGAGCGATTTTTACAACAATTTTGCTATGCAGTGCATTGCATAGGAAAATCGCAAACGTCCCAAAAAAGTGCAGCTTGCTGAATCGCAAAGCGCCCTTACTGTGGATCCAGCCTAATAAGAGATGATTTGGAGGCATTTCGACTGGAAGTCCTGCTATTGGGAAACTTCATCAGCTTTGCTTTACAGATCACAGGACAAGCGCTCTGGTATACATGCAGCTCCCTACGCCGTATACTATATGCATGCAGCTCCCTGCTGCCCACCTGCTGTCTGAGCCCCCCTGATCTGTATCAGTGCTAATTCCCTGCAGCAGCCCCAGTCGCACTCTCTTTATTAGGCCGTAATCCCGACGGTCTGCCTCCCTCAGTCGTGGAGCGAGCGGGAGAAGGTTAGCGAGCTCCTCTCCAACGGACGGGCCGCGCTTTTCTTGGGCCGCCTCCAGACACATGGAAATCATTGGCGGAAAATGTCTGCAGCAGACTGGCAGCCGAGCTCAGGATGTTACACCATGAAATGCGCTAAATGGGGGCTACTAAATACACTCAGCTACCCGGCAGACCTGCACTCCACGCCAGGAGGGGCCACTAAACACACTCAGCTACCCGGCAGACCTGCACGCCACACCAGGAGGGGCCACTAAATACACTCAGCTACCCGGCAAACCTGCGCTCCAGGAGGGGCCACTAAATACACTCAGCTACCCGGCAGACCTGCACGCCACGCCAGGAGGGGCTACTAACTACACTCAGCTACCCGGCAGACCTACACCCCATGCCAGGAGGGACCACTAAATACACTCAGCTACCCGGCAGACCTGCACGCCAGGAAGGGCCACTAAATACACTCAGCTACCCGGCAGACCTACACGCCACACCAGGAGGGACCACTAAATACACTCAGCTACCCGGCAGACCTGCACTCCACACCAGGAGGGGCCACTAAATACACTCAGCTACCCGGCAGACCTACACCCCATGCCAGGAGGGGCCACTAAATACACTCAGCTACCCGGCAGACCTGCACTCCACACCAGGAGGGGCCACTAAATACACTCAGCTACCCGGCAGACCTGCACTCCACACCAGGAGGGGCCACTAAATACACTCAGCTACCCGGCAGACCTGCACGCCACGCCAGGAGGGGCTACTAACTACACTGAGCTACCCGGCAGACCTACACCCCATGCCAGGAGGGACCACTAAATACACTCAGCTACCCGGCAGACCTGCGCTCCAGGAGGGGCCACTAAATACACTCAGCTACCCGGCAGACCTGCACGCCAGGAGGGGCCACTAAATACACTCAGCTACCCGGCAGACCTACACCCCATGCCAGGAGGGACCACTAAATACACTCAGCTACCCGGCAGACCTGCACGCCAGGAGGGGCCACTAAATACACTCAGCTACCCGGCAGACCTACACGCCACACCAGGAGGGACCACTAAATACACTCAGCTACCCGGCAGACCTGCACTCCACACCAGGAGGGGCCACTAAATACACTCAGCTACCCTGCAGACCTACACCCCATGCCAGGAGGGGCCACTAAATACACTCAGCTACCCGGCAGACCTGCACTCCACACCAGGAGGGGCCACTAAATACACTCAGCTACCCGGCAGACCTGCACGCCACGCCAGGAGGGCCACTAAATACACTCAGCTACCTGCCAGACCTGCGCTCCACGCCAGGAGGGCCACTAAATACACTCAGCTACCCGGCAGACCTGCGCTCCACGCCAGGAGAGGCCACTAAATACACTCAGCTACCCGGCAGACCTGCGCTCCACGCCAGGAGGGGCCACTAAATACACTCAGCTACTCGGCAGACCTGCGCTCTACGCCAGGAGGGGCCACTAAATACACTCAGCTACCCGGCAGACCTACATGCCACGCCAGGAGGGGCCACTAAATACACTCAGCTACCCGGCAGACCTACATGCCACGCCAGGAGGGGCCACTAAATACACTCAGCTACCCGGCAGACCTGCACCCCACGCCAGGAGGGCCACTAAATACACTCAGCTACCCGGCAGACCTGCACGCCACGCCAGGAGGGCCACTAAATACACTCAGCTACCATGCAGACCTACACCCCACGCCAGGAGGGGCCACTAAATACACTCAGCTACCCGGCAGACCTGCACGCCACGCCAGGAGGGGCCACTAAATACACTCAGCTACTCAGCAGACCTGCGCGCCACGCCAGGAGGGACCACTAAATACACTCAGCTACCCGGCAGAGCTGCGCTCCATGCCAGGAGGGGCCACTAAATACACTCAGCTACCCGGCAGACCTGCGCTCCATGCCAGGAGGGACCACTAAATACACTCAGCTACCCGGCAGACCTGCACGCCACACCAGGAGGGGCCACTAAATACACTCAGCTACCCGGCAGACCTGCGCTCCACACCAGGAGGGGCCACTAAATACACTCAGCTACCCGGCAGACCTGCGCTCCACACCAGGAGGGGCCACTAAATACACTCAGCTACCCGGCAGACCTCCACGCCACACCAGGAGGGACCACTAAATAGACTCAGCTACCCGGCAGACCTGCACGCCACGCCAGGAGGGACCACTAAATACACTCAGCTACCCGGCAGACCTGCACGCCACGCCAGGAGGGGCCACTAAATACACTCAGCTACCTGCCAGACCTGCACCCCACACCAGGAGGGGCCACTAAATACACTCAACTACCCGGCAGACCTGCACCCCACGCCAGGAGGGGCCACTAAATACACTCAGCTACCCGGCAGACCTGCGCTCCACACCAGGCGGGGTCACTAAATACACTCCGCTACCCGGCAGACCTGCACGCCACGCCAGGAGGGGCCACTAAATACACTCAGCTACCCGGCAGACCTGCGCTCCACGCCAGGAGGGGCCACTAAATACACTCAGCTACCCGGCAGACCTGCGCTCCACGCCAGGAGGGGCCACTAAATACACTCAGCTACCCGGCAGACCTGCGCTCCACACCAGGAGGGGCCACTAAATACACTCAGCTACTCGGCAGACCTGCGCTCCACGCCAGGAGGGGCCACTAAATACACTCAGCTACCCGGCAGACCTGCACGCCACGCCAGGAGGGCCACTAAATACACTCAGCTACCTGCCAGACCTGCGCTCCACGCCAGGAGGGCCACTAAATACACTCAGCTACCCGGCAGACCTGCACCCCACGCCAGGAGGGCCACTAAATACACTCAGCTACCCGGCAGACCTGCACGCCACGCCAGGAGGGCCACTAAATACACTCAGCTACCATGCAGACCTACACCCCACGCCAGGAGGGGCCACTAAATACACTCAGCTACCTGCCAGACCTGCGCTCCATGCCAGGAGGGGCCACTAAATACACTCAGCTACCCGGCAGACTTACATGCCACGCCAGGAGGGCCACTAAATACACTCAGCTACCCGGCAGACCTGCACGCCACGCCAGGAGGGGCCACTAAATACACTCAGCTACCTGGCCAACCAGCGCACCACGGCCTGCACCTGCTAAACATAGAATGGCCATACTGAGCAGACCCGCTCCCAGCATGCACTGCAGTTTCACGACAAAAGAATCTTCTAAGTTGGGCCGAGCAGTTGTGGGGCAAGGCTGGTTCATGACAAAACCTAGCAAGAGAAAAAAACAATCCAGACCACTGCTTAAAGGACCTCTGTCGTGAAAATCATAAAATTTAAAATACATGTAAACATACACAAATAAGAAGTACATTTCTCCCAGAGTAAAATGAGCCTTAAATTACTTCTCTCCTATGTTGCTGTCACTTACAGTAAGTAGTAGAAATCTGACATTACCAACAGATTTTAGACTAGCCCATCTTCTCATGGGGTGTTCTCAGGGCTTTCTTTATTTTTAAAAGCACTTAGTGGATGGCAGTTGCTCTGTCCAACTGCCAAAAAGGTGTGCCGCGAGCAGGGAGGCTGGCCGGCATCTTTGTATAAATCTTTCTCAGGGAGTGTCTTTATAAAGAGTAAAGGCCATGCTGAGAATCCCCCATGAAGAGATGGACTAGCCCAAAACCTGTCACTTCTGTCAGATTTCTACTACCTACTGTAAGTGACAGCAACATAGGAGAAAAGTAATTTGTGGCTCATTTTACTCTGGGAGAAATGTACTTCTTATTTGTTTGTGTTTAATATTTTAAGATTTTCGCGACAGTTCCTCTTTAACAAATCAGTTTGGCATTTATAAACCAGTCTGTTTAAAGGATACCACAACTGAAATGTGACATAATGAGATAGACATGTGTATGTACAGTGCCTAGCGCACAGATAACTATGCTGTGTTCCTTTTTTTCTTTCTCTGCCTGAAAGGGTTATATCAGGTATGTAAGTGGCTGACTCAGTCCTGACTCAGACAGGAAGTGACTACAGTGTGACCTTCACTGATAAGAAATTCCAACTATAAAACACTTTCCTAGCAGAAATTGGCTTCTGAGAGCAAGAAAGAGGTAAAAAGGGGAATGTCTTATCAGTGAGGGTCACACTGTAATCACTTCCTGTCTAAGTCAGGACTGAGTCAGCCACTTACATACCTGATATTTAACTCTTTCAGGCAGAGAAAGAAAAAAAAGAACACAGCCTAGTTATTTGTGTGCTAGGCACTGTACATACACATGTCTATCTCATTATGTCACATTTCAGTTGTGGTATCCTTTAATCCAGAAACCAGTGGCCAATTTTTGGAACCACCAAGAAAAGTACGGATCTGCGCACAGACTTATATGCAGGAACAGTGTAATACTTCATTGTCCCATCACACACGTGCAATATTCTGACCATACATCCTGCACACTGTTCCTGCATAAGTCTGTGTGCGGATTCATACTTTTCTTTGTGGATTACAATTGCCGGGGATCCTGCACCAGGGCCCGCTGGCTAAAGCTGTGCAGTTTTTCTTTTTTACTCAACCTCTCATTGTTGTGAGTGGCTCCAGAAATAATTTCTGGAGCCACTCACAACAATCAGAGGTAAATTGAGAAAGTTAGGCCCCAGATATCTGCTTCTAAGGGCCCTTTTCCATTAGCAGTCGCTAGCGTTTGCGCTGAACGCTAGCGATTGCTGAATCGCAAAATGTAAAAAATGACCGGCGATTTCCCGACGTTTGCGGCCGCGATTTTGCTATGCTATGCACTGCATAGCAAAATCGCGGCAATATTCGCTCCGCCGCGCGATCGCGATCAGGTCAAAAACGAATCGCGGTAGTGGAAATTACCTACCGCGATTCCTATGTTAAAAGCAAACTGTAGCGATTTGTAAAATCACTAGCGGTTTGCGGTTTTGCGATTCAGCCATCGCAAACGCCGTAGTGGAAAAGGGCCCTAAAGATGTATTGGTTAGGAGAATTTAGTCTGTTAGTGGTCGCAAATCATCATTTCTGAATCCCGATCGTTCATATGAATAATCGTTCATTAATGATGACAGAACTGTATTGTTAGTGGCCACCTTAAGCGGTATTCGCCGCCTACATCTTGGGATATGTTCTGCCTGAGATGAAGGGAGCATATTTTAGATTAAAATAATTCAGAACATGTTTTCTGTCACTATCACTGTTTCATGAAGTCCATACATCTAGCAATGATGGGCAGAATCGACCAAGAGACAGATCTCCCACAGATCGAACTTGAAATGGTAGCAAGAAAAAAGGGCGCTGGCTGAGGATGGACGAAAAAGGCGCCACCATAGCCTTTAATGCAATTATAATTAATACGGTGGAAAAAGCAGGAAAAAAAGTGTCCCGTAATAAATATCGTTAACAACATTAGAACATTATAGTTTTTGAAGTAGATATCGTTTCAGAAGCTTGCAACGTTATAGTTTTTGTCATATTATTTTATTTATATGTACAAATTTTACGTTATCAAAGATATTGTCGTTACTATATGGAAAAGGGTATTTTTCTGCAGAGGGAGTGGTTAGGGTTAGGCAACACCAGGGGGAGTGGTTAGGGTTAGGCAACACCAGGGGGAGTGGTTAGGGGTAGGCAACACGAGGGGGAGTGGTTAGAGTTAGGCACCGCCTAGGCAGCGGTTAGTTTTAGGCAACACGGGGGGGGGGGGGGGGGGGCGGGGTGGTAAGTGGTAGGCATCACCAGGGGAGGGTTCTGTGAGATGGTAGGGTTTGGTTATGCTGTATTGTTCAATTATGTAACGATATTTAGCGTTAATACCTTTTCGTTATTATTTCTCATCTGTTTCACAACGGTATAAGCTTGACAAAGATGTTTATTGTTATCAGATTTCGTTACTAGCCGGCACCATTTCGTTATCAAGTCGAGCCCTTTTTTCACTGCGCCCTTTTTTCTTGCATGCTCTGAGGGCCCATTTCCACTATCGCGAATTTGCATGCGTTTTTCACATGCAAATTCGCATAGCAATACAAGTGAATGGGACTGTTTTCACTTGTCAGGATTCCTTTGTGTTTTTCTGTGCAGAAAAAAATTTGCATGGCAGAGCCATCAGAATCCGCATATCGCATACCGCTATGCAAATCGCATACATGGTATTTCATAGGAAATTTGCATGAGGTTTGGGTATGCGAATTTTCATGCGAATTCGCATGAAAATTTGCATAGAAACAATGGAAAAGCACACCAGCACTGCCATGGTTAAATTCGCATACATCGTCATCCATGCAAATTTTCATGCGAATTCGCATGAAAATTCGCTTAGACCCGCATGCGAAATTCGCATCCGCATGCAAATTTTTACCGCAGCGATTCGCACCACACAAGTGGAAATGCAGCCTGAAACCTTTAATTTCCTCTCACTTCAGGTTCCCTTTGACGTGTACCAGAGATATTTGAATCAGCAGATTTTATACTCACCTGGGGCTTCTCCAGCCATATGCTGGTCGTGGCTTCCATTGCAGTCCTCTTGGGCTGCCATATTTATTTCCTTTTGTACAACTTGTGGGATAACTGTATGCATGTTGAATTTTCACTGATCATTTTAGGCCAGTTTTACACCTGGCCAAAGACTTTCCTCACTGTTGCCTTACCCTACCCTCCGGGAACCAAAATCCAAGGCCTGTACATATAGATTTGGGCCTAGAGTTGCACTTAAAGGACAACTGAAGTGAGAGCGATATGGAGGCTGCTATATTTATTTACAGTTGCCTGCCTGTCCTGCTGATCCTCTAACACTTTCAGCCATAGCCCCTGAACAAGCATGCAGCATATCAGGAGTTTCTGACATTATTGTCAGATTTGACAAGATTAGCTGCATGCTTGTTTCTGGTGTTATCCAGACACTACTGCAGCCAAATACATCAGCAGGGCTCCCTCCATTTACTTTTTGCTTCAGTTGCCCTTTAAGTGTATTTTGCATTTGTCCATAGTAATGACCTTGGCCTAGCAGCCCTCCCAGGCACGCCATTATCTGCAGGACAGAGACACTTCACATACCACAACGATAAACGAGGTGCCAACATGTACTGAGCGTGTGCGATAGAGGGAGAGTCCTGCGCAGGAAGCTGCGTCTATCACCCGCAGCAGCAGCACTTCCTGCGCCCGCTCCCCAATAACGGTCGGCCTGGGAAGAGCAGATGCATTTCTGACACCATTATTACACCGAGGCCAGCGTTCAGTCCAGAGATGGGAAGTGTGACAAACATTAATTGCCATACTGTACCCAAGCCGCTGATCACTGAAGGGAAAAACCGTCAGTGTACCTGAATTCCCTGAGGGCCGGAGACACTGCTGTGGTGTGCAGAGCAGGATTATCTACAAGGCAACTTAGGCAGGTGCCTGGGGCATACTGAAGCTCAAGGGGCTCACCTGCTTCCTTCTCTGACCCCCCTCCACCAACGCTTTGCAAAGGGACCATAAAGTGTGTGTGTGTGTGTGTGTGTGTGTGCCAACCCCTGGCCCAGTGCCTTACTCCCTGCTTGACAGGAGGTATGTCACTGGGATTCCTGGTTTTCCCCGTCATATTACTGTCGCGCATACGCAGAACCGCAGCCACCAGCATATTTTAATTTCTTGCGTCACCTATTGATATATTACTTCCGCCGCTGCTGCTTCGCAGCAGAGGTCTGGCGGTAATGCACTGTTTACTTTGCGGCGGCTCACGCACTTCCGGCAATAAGTGGGCCCCATTGCCTTGCCGTTGCGTTACCCTGCGGTGAAACAGGTTGATAAGACGCAGCTTTGCAAGGCAAGTGTGAAACGGGCCTTAAAGAGTAACTGTCGGGCATAAAATCAAAAATCAATTATTTTTACCTGGTAAACGAGTAATAATGATGCTAACCAGGCTATCCAAAAGTTAATATCACTATTACTTTTCTTGTTGATAAATGATCATTCCCCGGTTTACCTGACTCTTATTTGGTACACACAATTTGGTACACAAAAAGGAAGTTGAAGGGCATGCTGGGTTGTCCTTTTTTGCTTCTCTACTTCCCCTCAGACTTAACTAATGCAGCCTGATTGGCTGAAGCCTCTTTCCCTCCTGTTTTCCCCTCCCACACCTCTGTTCCTCTCTGATTGGCCAATATTTCTCATGCTGAGACAACGCACTTTATATAGTGGAGGGCGGGCAATGCATACACAATCAGGCAGAGGAGAGTAAGGGAGGAAATTACATCAGGAATGGCTTCAAAATAGCCACAGTTAAAATGGGAAATGCTAAGAAGGATTTTCTCTTTTTCACTATAGAAAAATCACTACAATCAAAACATGGACAGTGCAATAGATATGTTATGTAAGTAGAGTAAGTATTTATCTACTTATATATGCGTTTTGTTTTTTTTCTGAGATATTATGGCTGACAGCTCCTCCTTTAAGAGAAAGCCTCAGACGTTCGGCGCCGTCTGTCATCATTTCGGAGCGCCGGCGGGCCTGTCTGGGATTTCTCCAGATCCACAGCACTGGAAGGGTGGCGGAAAATTGTAATTATTTTATTTTGCCCTCTGAGGATAAAGGAAATATTTGCAATCTCTTTCTGTGAAACCGTGCAGAAATGGGCCTGATTCCTCTTGGTGAGGATTAGCCTGGTGCAACTAATGGCTGGAAGAAATAAACGTGCCGATTGTGATGTACTGGTGTGTGTACACAGGGGCGTAGCAATAGGCCCCTGCAAGGGATGCTGCCGCAGGGGGCCCCATAGGGGGAGAAGTTTAGAGACTCACAACTTTCTGCTGTCTGCACAATTGTTCTAAGGACTGCATCTGCTCAGCCACTGATGAGGAATCATTCAAAGTTTTGTAGACAAAGATTTGTAGACAGTCTCTTTTCAGTGTGCAGCAGTCTCTTGTGTACTGCACCATACCCCCAGCCTCTCCACCCCTCCCCAAGTGCTGTGTACTGTAGTGATGCTGGAGGAGTCTGCAGAGCCCCGCCCCCAGCCTCTCTACCCCTCCCCAAGTGCTGTGTACTGTAGTGATGCTGGAGGAGTCTGCAGAGCCCCGCCCCCAGCCTCTCTACCCCTCCCCAAGTGCTGTGTACTGTAGTGATGCTGGTTGAGTCTGCAGAGCCCCGCCCCCAGCCTCTCCACCCCTCCCCAAGTGCTGTGTACTGTAGTGATGCTGGAGGAGTCTGCAGAACCCCGCCCCCAGCCCCTTCACCCCTCCCCAAGTGCTGTGTACTGTAGTGATGCTGGAGGAGTCTGCAGAGCCCCGCCCCCAGCCTCTCCACCCCTCCCCAAGTGCTGTGTACTGTAGTGATGCTGGAGGAGTCTGCAGAGCCCCGCCCCCAGCCTCTCTACCCCTCCCTAAGTGCTGTGTACTGTAGTGATGCAGGAGGAGTCTGCAGAGTCGGTTCTGCTCCATCAGAGATGGACAGAGTGAGTGTAATAAGCTGAGGCTGGGAGCACACTCGTCTGTCGGTTTTCTGTGTGCATTTTTCTGTATCCTTTTTCTGCACACCATGGGCTTGACTCACTAAACCGTGATAACTCAAATATCACACCTTATCAAAAGATATCACACCTTATCAGTTATCACACCTTATCAAGGATATCACACCTTATCAAAGTTATCACACCTTCTCGGAGTAGTATAGGGAGCGCTACGAACTAGTGCCTGCTAATTGGCAATGGCACTCGTCCTGCCCTGAGCCCCTGCGGTTTCATAGCGCTTGCTATGCTACTCTGATCAGGCATGTTAACTTTGATAAGGTGTGATATCTTTGATAAGGTGTGATAATAATAATAAGGTGTGATATTTGAGTTATCACGGTTTGGTGAAGCAAGCCACATGTGTGTGAAAACATGAACGTTTTATCACAGGAGCTCATGTCATTGATGGAGAAAATGCCTGCATTCCTTTAGGTCCAATTCACACTTGATGATCGCAAAACGCTAGCGATTTTGCTAGCGTTTTGCTCAGGCGGTTTTTGGCGATTAACGCCCCAAAAATCGCCATTCACACCTGGCGATTTTTTTTTTAGTGATCGCGTTTTGCGCTTCTATAGCACTAAAACGCAATCGCCGAGGAAATTGCCTGAAAATGGTGCAGGCTACGCGTTTGTGTTTACCGGTTTTGGGCAATTTGGGGCAGCACGGTGGCGTAGTGGTTAGCGCTCTTGCCTTGCAAAGCTGGGTTCCCAGTTCGAATCCCAGCAAGGTCAACATCTGTAAGGAGTTTGTATGTTCTCCCCGTGCCTGCGTGGGTTTCCTCCGGGCACTCCGGTTTCCTCCCACATTCCAAAAACATCGAGATAAGTTCATTGGCTTCCCCCTAAATTGGCCCTAGACTACAATACATGCACTACACGATACATACATAGACATAGGACTATGGTAGGAACTAGATTGTGAGCCCCTCTGAGGGACAGTTAGTGACAAGACAATATATACTCTGTACAGCGCTGCGTAATATGTTGGCGCTATATAAATACTTAAATAAATAAATAAAAATTTGCGACGATTAGCGCAAATCATCCAAGTAAGCCCCATAGGGTTTCATTGCACCAGCACTTTTAAAAAGCACTAGCATTTGAGCGTTTTGCCAAAATCGCGACAAAATGCTCAAGTGTGACTGGGCCCTCACTGCTGTCTGTGTTTATCTGCATGGGGAAAACACATACCAGTGTGCACTAGCCAATTGCACAACATTGGTTCTCAGTTTACCTGTGCAGAGAGCAAGGGGGGAGGGGGCATCCAAAGTTTTGCAGGAGGGCCCAGTGATTTCTAGTTACGCCCCTGTGTGTACAGTATGCCCGGCGTCATGTACTAGTGCATACCTCCCAACTTTTTGAGATGAGAAAAAGGGACACTTAAGCCACACCCCTGCCACACCCCATGGCCACGCCCTCACCATGCCTCTAGTCACGCATGCCATAAAGATTTCATAAGAAAAATATGTTGTTTTATAATTCAAACCACACTGGTCTTTTCTATCCTGGTTCATTTCCCTTCATAGTGACATTTTTACAATTAGTAATATATCAATTTAAAGGATGGGAATAAAGTTTAGAGTCAATCAAACACACGTTTAGTATAGAAATATATATATTTACATAGAAAAAGGGACAAATGAGGAGGAAAGAGGGACAGAGGGACAGGGCTCCCAAAAAGGGACTGTCCCTCCGAAAAAGGGACAGTTGGGAGCAATGCTAGTGTGTGTACAGTATGCCTGGAATGATATACCAGTCTGTGTACATTATGCCTGGAGTGAGATACTAGTGTGTGTACAGTATGCCTGGAGTGATATACTAGTCTGTGTACATTATGCCTGGCATGATATACTAGTGTATGTACAGTATGCCAGGTGTAATATACTAGTGTGTGTACAGTATGCCTGGAGTGATATACTAGTCTGTGTACATTATGCCTGGCATGATATACTAGTGTATGTACAGTATGCCAGGTGTAATATACTAGTGTGTGTACAGTATGCCTGGCATGATATACTAGTGTGTGTACAGTATGCCTGGCATGATATACTAGTGTGTGTACAGTATGCCAGGTGTAATATACAAGTGTGTGTACAGAATTCCAGGTGTGATATACTGGTGTGTGTACAGTAGGCCAGGTGTGATATACTAGTGTGTGTACAGTAGGCCAGGTGTGATATACTAGTGTGTATAGAGTATGCCTGGAGTGAGATACTAGTGTGTGTACAGTATGCCTGAGTGATATACTAGTGTGTGTACAGTATGCCTGGAGTAAGATACTAGTGTGTGTACAGTATGTCCGGCGTGATATACTAGTGTGTGTACAGCCGGCTGCGCTGTGTGCACTGTTACCGGGCGGTCACGCGGTGCACTGTTTTTCCACCGTTTCTCATTCAGGAACATGATGGATACAGCGCACATCGCCGTTCCTACTTTCCGTGACGTTGTTCCCGGTTGCCCGGCGACTAACATCTGTTTTACTTCACGGCCGGCGTCCAGCCGCTCGCTTTGTATGACGGGGAGACAGAATCCATCTTACAGGCTCATAAGGCTGCGACACCTTCCTGCGGTGACGAGAGGTCACATGACTCCGGCGCTCTCTACACACTTAGGATAAATGTTTGCCTAGTGATTGCTTCGGGTGACAGTTTACAGTACACATGTGCTGCTCCATGCTGTCTGCTGTAAGTGGTAAGCTCTGTACAGACACTAGACCACTGTCATGGGAAAACGAGGCATTCTTGACGGTTAGCAACAAGCAAACAGCGCTGGCGCACATTTAAACTTTGCGCCACGACGACGTCCACCAATCAGACCATTATCGAAGCGCGAAACTGGGTCCTCAGTGCGAAATTAGGCACATGTGACTTTGAATGGATCGACCATTTGTTATTGTTCGGTACAAATGACTTCCAGCGATTACTGTCTAAACCAAACAAAAGATTGTCTACTCTACATGAATAATAATTGCTGACTTTTACAGTCATCTAATGTCAGTCTAATGTCCTACCATATTATTATTATGTATTTATATAGCACTGACATCTTCTGCAGCACTTTACAAAGTACATAGTCATGTCACTGGCTGTCCTCAGAGGAGCTCACAATCTAATCCTACCGTAGTCATAGTCTAATGTCCTACCATATTATTATTATGTATTTATATAGCACTGGCACCTTCTGCAGCACATTACAGAGTACATAGTCATGTCACTGACTGTCCTCAGAGGAGCTCACACTCTAATCCTACCATAGTCATAGTCTAATGTCCTACCATATTATTAATATGTATTTATATAGCACTGACATCTTCTGCAGCACATTACAGAGTACATAGTCATGTCACTGACTGTCCTCAGAGGAGCTCACACTCTAATCCTACCATAGTCATAGTCTAATGTCCTACCATATTATTATTATGTATTTATATAGCACTGACATCTTCTGCAGCACATTACAGAGTACAAAGTCATGTCACTGACTGTCCTCAGAGGAGCTCACACTCTAATCCTACCATAGTCATAGTGTAATGTCCTACCATATTATTATTATGTATTTATATAGCACTGACATCTCCTGCAGCACGTTACAGAGTACATAGTCATGTCTCTGACTGTCCTCAGAGGAGCTCACACTCTAATCCTACCATAGTCATAGTCTAATGTCCTACCATATTATTATTATGTATTTATATAGCACTGACATCTTCTGCAGCACATTAGAGTACAAAGTCATGTCACTGACTGTCCTCCGAGGAGCTAACAATCTAATCCCTACCATGGTTATAAGCAGGCCCTAGACACGTCGATTTTCCCAGTAGATTTTCCAACACAAGATGCCTCATCATCATCAATGGTAATTTTTAATAATGAAATTAAAAATTGTCAGTTGCAGCAGACAGAAAATGCGTCCACTCTGCACCACTCTAATGCTAGCTAGGTACACATGATGAGATTTTTCAGCCGATTTACTGTCCAATCGATTTTTTTGATCGAATTTCTTATCAATTTCCATTCTCTTCTATGAGAAATCGATCAGGAAAACGATCGGAAATAAGATTGGACATAAGGGAAATGATCTATGGAACCATCTATCTGCCAACATATCTTCTGGTGTGTATCTAGCATTAGCACCTGTGTGAGCTTTTGCCTCAGGCCTATAAAGCAGAGGATATTTCCAGTGGTGCAGATCAGAGAGGAGAGAGCTATTTCAGGCTAACCCTCTGGGCTCCTGTCACCAGGGGGCCTCTGAGACACCATCACCTAATGATCACACCTCATCCAGCTGCCTGATCCTGCACTTTCCTGCCACTCCCTCAATGCCCTAGGGGAGGAGCATCTGACACAGCAGCATGACTAACATTGTGCAAGCAAATAACATTCCTGATGACTGGAAGAAAACCTTAGGCTGGCTGCACACATAATAGAGCATGAAAGGTCGCTTTTTCTGTCATGTGCGGGGTTTTTTATCTGCGTTTTTAGTGCGTTTTTTTGTGCATTTGCATCTGCGTCTTTTTCTCCGCAGTTCGCGTTGCTAAGGAAGCAATGTGCGTAACTAAGGAAGGTGCACTCTTTACATGGCAGAGCAATGCTATGTAAGGCATGCATAGCGCACACTACAGCACATTAAGCTGCGCTGCTTTAGCATGATACATAATAATAATAATATGGTAGGACATTAGACTAGGACTATGGTAGGATTAGATTGTGAGCTCCTCTTAGGACAGTCAGTGACATGACTATGTAATCTGTAATGTGCTGCAGAAGATGTCAGTGCTATATAAATACATAATAATAATATGGTAGGACATTAGACTATGACTATGGTAGGATTAGATTGTGAGCTCCTCTTAGGACAGTCAGTGACATGACTATGTAATCTGTAATGTGCTGCAGAAGATGTCAGTGCTATATAAATACATAATAATAATATGGTAGGATATTAGACTATGACTATGGTAGGATTAGATTGTGAGCTCCTCTGAGGACAGTCAGTGACATGACTATGTACTCTGTAATGTGCTGCAGGAGATGTCAGTGCTATATAAATACATAATAATAATATGGCAGGACATTAGACTATGGCTATGGTAGGATTAGAGTGTGAGCTCCTCTGAGGACAGTCAGTGACATGACTATGTACTCTGTAATGTGCTGCAGGAGATGTCAGTGCTATATAAATACATAATAATCATATGGTAGGACATTAGACTATGACTATGGTAGGATTAGACTGTGAGCTCCTCTGAGGACAGTCAGTGACATGACTATGTACTCTGTAATGTGCTGCAGAAGATGTCAGTGCTATATAAATACATAATAATAATATGGTAGGACATTAGACTAGGACTATGGTAGGATTAGATTGTGAGCTCCTCTGAGGACAGTCAGTGACATGACTATGTACTCTGTATTGTGCTGCAGGAGATGTCAGTGCTATATAAATACATAATAATGATATGGTAGGACATTAGACTATGGCTATGGTAGGATTAGAGTGTGAGCTCCTCTGAGGACAGTCAGTGACATGACTATGTACTCTGTAAAGTGCTGCAGGAGATGTCAGAGCTATATAAATACATAATAATAATATGGTAGGACATTAGACTATGACTATGGTAGGATTAGATTGTGAGCTCCTCTGAGGACAGTCAGTGACATGACTATGTACTCTGTAATGTGCTGCAGAAGATGTCAGTGCTATATAAATACATAATAATAATATGGTAGGACATTACACTATGACTATGGTAGGATTAGATTGTGATCTCCTCTGAGGACAGTCAGTGACATGACTATGTACTCTGTAATGTGCTGCAGGAGATGTCAGTGCTATATAAATACATAATAATAATATTGTACGACATTAGACTAGGACTATGGTAGGATTAGATTGTGATCTCCTCTGAGGACAGTCAGTGACATGACTATGTACTCTGCAATGTGCTGCAGGAGATGTCAGTGCTATATAAATACATAATAATAATATGGTAGGACATTAGACTAGGACTATGGTAGGATTAGAGTGTGATCTCCTCTGAGGACAGTCAGTGACATCACTATGTACTCTGTAATGTGCTACAGGAGATGTCAGTGCTATATAAATACATAATAATAATATGGTAGGACATTAGGCTATGACTATGGTAGGATTAGATTGTGAGCTCCTCTGAGGACAGTCAGTGACATGACTATGTACTCTGTAATGTGCTGCAGAAGATGCCAGTGCTATATAAATACATAATAATAATATGGTAGGACATTAGACTATGACTATGGTAGGATTAGAGTGTGATCTCCTCTGAGGACAGTCAGTGACATGACTATGTGCTCTGTAATGTGCTGCAGAAGATGTCACTGCTATATAAATACATAATAATAATATGGTAGGAGATTACACTATGACTATGGTAGGATTAGATTGTGAGCTCCTCTTAGGACAGTCAGTGACATGACTATGTACTCTGTAATGTGCTGCAGAAGATGTCACTGCTATATAAATACATAATAATAATATGGTAGGAGATTACACTATGACTATGGTAGGATTAGAGTGTGATCTCCTCTGAGGACAGTCAGTGACATGACTATGTGCTCTGTAATGTGCTGCAGAAGATGTCACTGCTATATAAATACATAATAATAATATGGTAGGAGATTACACTATGACTATGGTAGGATTAGATTGTGAGCTCCTCTTAGGACAGTCAGTGACATGACTATGTACTCTGTAATGTGCTGCAGAAGATGTCAGTGCTATATAAATACATAATAATAATATGGTAGGACATTAGACTATGACTATGGTAGGATTAGATTGTGAGCTCCTCTTAGGACAGTCAGTGACATGACTATGTACTCTGTAATGTGCTGCAGAAGATGACAGTGCTATATAAATACATAATAATATTATGGTAGGACATTACACTATGACTATGGTAGGATTAGAGTGTGAGCTCCTCTGAGGACAGTCAGTGACATGACTATGTACTCTGTACAGTGCTGCAGAAGATGTCGGTGCTATATAAATACATAATAATAATATGGTAGGACATTAGGCTATGACTATGGTAGGGATTAGAGTTTGAGCTCCTCTGAGGACAGTCAGTGACATGACTATGTACTCTGTAATGTGCTGCAGGAGATGTCAGTGCTATATAAATACATAATAATAATATGGTAGGACATTAGGCTATGACTATGGTAGGGATTAGAGTGTGAGCTCCTCTGAGGACAGTCAGTGACATGACTATGTACTCTGTAATGTGCTGCAGAAGATGTCAGTGCTATATAAATACATAATAATATGGTAGGACATTAGACTATGATTATGGTGGGATTAGAGTGTGAGCTCCTCTGAGGACAGTCAGTGACATGACTATGTACTCTGTACAGTGCTGCAGAAGATGTCAGTGCTATATAAATACATAATAATAATATGGGAGGACATTAGACTATGACTATGGTGGGATTAGAGTGTGAGCTTCTCTGAGGACAGCCAGTGACATGACTATGTACTCTGTAATGTGCTGCAGAAGATGTCAGTGCTATATAAATACATAATAATAATATGGTAGGACATTAGGCTATGACTATGGTAGAATTAGATTGTGATCTCCTCTGAGGACAGTCAGTGACATGACTATGTACTCTGTAATGTGCTGCAGGAGATTTCGGTGCTATATAAATACATAATACTAATATGGCAGGACATTAGACTATGGCTATGGTAGGATTAGAGTGTGAGCTCCTCTGAGGACAGTCAGTGACATGACTATGTACTCTGTAATGTGCTGCAGAAGATGTCAGTGCTATATAAATACATAATAATAATATGGTAGGACATTAGACTATGACTATGGTAGGATTAGAGTGTGAGCTTCTCTGAGGACAGTCAGTGACATGACTATGTACTCTGTAATGAGCTGCAGGAGATGTCAGTGCTGTATAAATACATAATTATAATATGGTAGGGCATTATACTATGACTATGGTGGGATTAGATTGTGAGCTCCTGAGGACAGTCAGTGACATGACTATGTACTCTGTAATGTGCTGCAGAAGATGTTAGTGCTATATAAATACATAATAATAATATGGTAGGACATTAGACTATGACTCTGGTAGGATTAGATTGTGAGCTCCTCTGAGGACAGTCAGTGACATGACTATGTACTCTGTAGTGTGCTGCAGAAGATGCCAGTGCTATATAAATACATAATAATAATATGGTAGGACATTAGACTATGACTATGGTAGGATTAGAGTGTGAGCTCCTCTGAGGACAGTCAGTGACATGACTATGTACTCTGTAATGTGCTGCAGGAGATGTCAGTGCTATATAAATACATAATAATAATATGGGAGGACATTAGACTATGACTATGGTAGGATTAGAGTGTGAGCTCCTCTGAGGACAGTCAGTGACATGACTATGTACTCTGTAATGTGCTGCAGAAGATGTCAGTGCTGTATAAATACATAATAATGATATGGTAGGACATTACACTATGACTATGGTAGGATTAGAGTGTGAGCTCCTCTGAGGACAGTCAGTGACATGACTATGTACTCTGTAGTGTGCTGCAGAACATGCCAGTGCTATATAAATACATAATAATAATATGGTAGGACATTAGACTATGACTATGGTAGGATTAGAGTGTGAGCTCCTCTGAGGACAGTCAGTGACATGACTATGTACTCTGTAATGTGCTGCAGGAGATGTCAGTGCTATATAAATACATAATAATAATATGGGAGGACATTAGACTATGACTATGGTAGGATTAGAGTGTGAGCTCCTCTGAGGACAGTCAGTGACATGACTATGTACTCTGTAATGTGCTGCAGAAGATGTCAGTGCTGTATAAATACATAATAATGATATGGTAGGACATTACACTATGACTATGGTAGGATTAGAGTGTGAGCTCCTCTGAGGACAGTCAGTGACATGACTATGTACTCAGTACAGCGCTGCGTAATATGCATTGGTGCTAAATAAATACTAAATAATAATCATAGTCACAGCACATGCAAGTGACTGGCTGCTATTGCCTAGCACATAGAAATTGTCACTCTGCGCTCTGTACTACTCGCAGTCCATGGCGCGGTCTGATAGACTTTCTATTGATTTCATGGTGGTATCTATTGAAAACCTGTGCGCAGTGTATGGGGGGGAATTGATCTCTCTCTGATCAGGTTCAGTTCAGAGTATGACCACATTGGATGGCAATCTAAAGATGCCCAATAACAGTACAATCTACCGTTCGTTTGGATCATTTTAATGTTCCAAATTTAGGAACGATTCTTCTCATTCTGATCTGT